>NC_140404.1:12345821-12402816 GCF_056956725.1 Heliconius melpomene rosina
GCGGGCGGTAAGTGGCGAAAACCGATTTTTTCAATTTTCCCCGCTCGGATTTAGTTGAAATTGGTGTCGATCGTTCGGGCTCCGAGAGGCCTTTAAGATGGTATACAACCCGCGTGAATGCGCGGGAAGGTGCGGGCGGTAAGTGGCGAAAACCGATTTTTTCAGTTTTCCCTGCTCGGATTCAGTTGAAACTGGTGTTGATCGTTCGGGCTCCAAGGGGCCCTCAAGGTGGTATACAAACCGCAGGTATGCGCGGGAAGGTGCGGGCGGTAAGTGGCGAAAACCGATTTTTTCAGTTTTCCCCGCTCGGATTCGGTTGAAACTGGTGTCGATCGTTCGGGCTCCGAGAGGCCTTTAAGAAGGTATACAACCCGCGTGAATGCGCGGGAAGGTGCGGGCGGTAAGTGGCGAAAACCGATTTTTTCAGATTTCCCTGCTCGGATTCAGTTGAAACTGGTGTTGATCGTTCGGGCTCCGAGGGGCCTTCAAGGTGGTATACAAACCGCGGGAATGCGTTGGAAGGTGCGGACGGTAAGTAACAAAAACCGATTTTTTCAGTTTTCCCCACTCGGATTCAGTTGAAACTGGTGTCGATCGATCGGGCTCCGAGGGGCCTTCAAGGTGGTTTACAACCCGCGGGAATTCGCGCTCATTTAATATATATATTTTTATGAAATCTAACAAAAAGGAATCGAAATGAGAGAATAAAAATGTAAAAAAATGTTCAACCTAACCTAACCTAAGAATAAAAATCTTTTGTTTATTGAAAACTTCTCATTTAATATATATATTTTTATGAAATCTAACAAAAAGAAATCGAAATGAGAGAATAAAAATGTAAAAAAATGTTCAACCTAACCTAACCTAAGAATAAAAATCTTTTGTTTATTGAAAACTTCTCATTTAATATATATATTTTTATGAAATCTAACAAAAAGAAATCGAAATGAGAGAATAAAAATGTAAAAAAATGTTCAACCTAACCTAACCTAAGAATAAAAATCTTTTGTTTATTGAAAACTTCTCATTTAATATATATATTTTTATGAAATCTAACAAAAAGAAATCGAAATGAGAGAATAAAAATGTAAAAAAATGTTCAACCTAACCTAACCTAAGAATAAAAATCTTTTGTTTATTGAAAACTTCTCATTTAATATATATATTTTTATGAAATCTAACAAAAAGAAATCGAAATGAGAGAATAAAAATGTAAAAAAATGTTCAACCTAACCTAACCTAAGAATAAAAATCTTTTGTTTATTGAAAACTTCTCATTTAATATATATATTTTTATGAAATCTAACAAAAAGAAATCGAAATGAGAGAATAAAAATGTAAAAAAATGTTCAACCTAACCTAACCTAAGAATAAAAATCTTTTGTTTATTGAAAACTTTTCAGTTTTCCCCGCTCGGATTCGGTTGTAACTGGTGTCGTGGTATACAACCCGCGGGAATGCGCGGGAAGGTGCGGGCTGTAAGTGGCGAAAACCGATTTTTTCAGTTTTGCCCCGCTCGGATTCAGTTGAATCTGGTGTCGATCGTTCGGGCTTAAGAGGCCTTCAAGGTGGTATACAACCCGCGGGAATGCGCGGGAAGGTGCGGGCGGTAAGTGGCGAAAACCGATTTTTTCAGTTTTCCCCACTCGGATTCAGTTGAAATTGGTGTCGAACGTTCAGGCTCCGAGGGTCCCTCAAGGTGGTATACAACCAGCGGGAATGCGCGGGAAGGTGCGGGCGGTAAGTGGCGAAAACCGATTTTTTCAGTTTTCCCCACTCGGATTCAGTTGAAACTGGTGTTGATCGTTCGGGCTCCAAGGGGCCCTCAAGGTGGTATACAAACCGCAGGTATGCGCGGGAAGGTGCGGGCGGTAAGTGGCGAAAACCGATTTTTTCAGTTTTCCCCGCTCGGATTCGGTTGAAACTGGTGTCGATCGTTCGGGCTCCGAGAGGCCTTTAAGAAGGTATACAACCCGCGTGAATGCGCGGGAAGGTGCGGGCGGTAAGTGGCGAAAACCGATTTTTTCAGATTTCCCTGCTCGGATTCAGTTGAAACTGGTGTTGATCGTTCGGGCTCCGAGGGGCCTTCAAGGTGGTATACAAACCGCGGGAATGCGTTGGAAGGTGCGGACGGTAAGTAACAAAAACCGATTTTTTCAGTTTTCCCCACTCGGATTCAGTTGAAACTGGTGTCGATCGATCGGGCTCCGAGGGGCCTTCAAGGTGGTTTACAACCCGCGGGAATTCGCGCTCATTTAATATATATATTTTTATGAAATCTAACAAAAAGGAATCGAAATGAGAGAATAAAAATGTAAAAAAATGTTCAACCTAACCTAACCTAAGAATAAAAATCTTTTGTTTATTGAAAACTTCTCATTTAATATATATATTTTTATGAAATCTAACAAAAAGAAATCGAAATGAGAGAATAAAAATGTAAAAAAATGTTCAACCTAACCTAACCTAAGAATAAAAATCTTTTGTTTATTGAAAACTTCTCATTTAATATATATATTTTTATGAAATCTAACAAAAAGAAATCGAAATGAGAGAATAAAAATGTAAAAAAATGTTCAACCTAACCTAACCTAAGAATAAAAATCTTTTGTTTATTGAAAACTTCTCATTTAATATATATATTTTTATGAAATCTAACAAAAAGAAATCGAAATGAGAGAATAAAAATGTAAAAAAATGTTCGACCTAACCTAACCTAAGAATAAAAATCTTTTGTTTATTGAAAACTTCTCATTTAATATATATATTTTTATGAAATCTAACAAAAAGAAATCGAAATGAGAGAATAAAAATGTAAAAAAATGTTCAACCTAACCTAACCTAAGAATAAAAATCTTTTGTTTATTGAAAACTTCTCATTTAATATATATATTTTTATGAAATCTAACAAAAAGAAATCGAAATGAGAGAATAAAAATGTAAAAAAATGTTCAACCTAACCTAACCTAAGAATAAAAATCTTTTGTTTATTGAAAACTTTTCAGTTTTCCCCGCTCGGATTCGGTTGTAACTGGTGTCGTGGTATACAACCCGCGGGAATGCGCGGGAAGGTGCGGGCGGTAAGTGGCGAATACCGATTTTTTCAGTTTTCCCCACTCGGATTCGGTTGAAACTGGTGTCGATCGTTCGGGCTCCGAGGGGCCTTCAAGGTGGTATACAACCCGCGAGAATGCGCAGGAAGGTATGGAAGGTAAGTGGCGAAAACCGATTTTTTCAGTTTTCCCCGCTCGGATTCGGTTGAAACTGGTGTCGATCGTTCGGGCTCCGAGGGGCCTTCAAAGTGGTATACAACCCGCGGGAATGCGCGGGAAGGTGCGGGCGGTAAGTTGCGAAAACCGATTTTTTCAGTTTTCCCCCCTCGGATTCGGTTGAAACTGGTGTCGATCGTTCAGGCTCCGAGGGGCCTTCAAGGTGGTATACAACCCGCGAGAATGCGCGGGAAGGTGCGGGCGGTAAGTGGCGAAAACCGATTTTTTCAATTTTCCCCGCTCGGATTTAGTTGAAATTGGTGTCGATCGTTCGGGCTCCGAGAGGCCTTTAAGATGGTATACAACCCGCGTGAATGCGCGGGAAGGTGCGGGCGGTAAGTGGCGAAAACCGATTTTTTCAGTTTTCCCTGCTCGGATTCAGTTGAAACTGGTGTTGATCGTTCGGGCTCCGAGGGGCCTTCAAGGTGGTATACAAACCGCGGGAATGCGTTGGAAGGTGCGGACGGTAAGTAACAAAAACCGATTTTTTCAGTTTTCCCCACTCGGATTCAGTTGAAACTGGTGTCGATCGATCGGGCTCCGAGGGGCCTTCAAGGTGGTATACAACCCGCGGGAATTCGCGCTCATTTAATATATATATTTTTATGAAATCTAACAAAAAGGAATCGAAATGAGAGAATAAAAATGTAAAAAAATGTTCAACCTAACCTAACCAAAGAATAAAAATCTTTGTTTATTGAAAACTTCTCATTTAATATATATATTTTTATGAAATCTAACAAAAAGGAATCGAAATGAGAGAATAAAAATGTAAAAAAATGTTCAACCTAACCTAACCTAAGAATAAAAATCTTTTGTTTATTGAAAACTTCTCATTTAATATATATATTTTTATGAAATCTAACAAAAAGAAATCGAAATGAGAGAATAAAAATGTAAAAAAATGTTCAACCTAACCTAACCTAAGAATAAAAATCTTTTGTTTATTGAAAACTTCTCATTTAATATATATATTTTTATGAAATCTAACAAAAAGAAATCGAAATGAGAGAATAAAAATGTAAAAAAATGTTCAACCTAACCTAACCTAAGAATAAAAATCTTTTGTTTATTGAAAACTTTTCAGTTTTCCCCGCTCGGATTCGGTTGTAACTGGTGTCGTGGTATACAACCCGCGGGAATGCGCGGGAAGGTGCGGGCGGTAAGTGGCGAATACCGATTTTTTCAGTTTTCCCCACTCGGATTCGGTTGAAACTGGTGTCGATCGTTCGGGTTCCGAGGGGCCTTGAATGTGGTATACAACCCGCGGGAATGCGCGGGAAGGTGCGGGCTGTACGTGGCGAAAACCGATTTTTTCAGTTTTGCCCCGCTCGGATTCAGTTGAATCTGGTGTCGATCGTTCGGGCTTAAGAGGCCTTCAAGGTGGTATACAACCCGCGGGAATGCGCGGGAAGGTGCGGGCGGTAAGTGGCGAAAACCGATTTTTTCAGTTTTCCCCACTCGGATTCAGTTGAAATTGGTGTCGAACGTTCAGGCTCCGAGGGTCCCTCAAGGTGGTATACAACCCGCGGGAATGCGCGGGAAGGTGCGGGCGGTAAGTTGCGAAAACCGATTTTTTCAGTTTTCCCCACTCGGATTCGGTTGAAACTGGTGTCGATCGTTCAGGCTCCGAGGGGCCTTCAAGGTGGTATACAACCCGCGAGAATGCGCGGGAAGGTGCGGGCGGTAAGTGGCGAAAACCGATTTTTTCAATTTTCCCCGCTCGGATTTAGTTGAAATTGGTGTCGATCGTTCGGGCTCCGAGAGGCCTTTAAGATGGTATACAACCCGCGAGAATGCGCAGGAAGGTATGGAAGGTAAGTGGCGAAAACCGATTTTTTCAGTTTTCCCCGCTCGGATTCGGTTGAAACTGGTGTCGATCGTTCGGGCTCCGAGAGGCCTTTAAGATGGTATACAACCCGCGTGAATGCGCGGGAAGGTGCGGGCGGTAAGTGGCGAAAACCGATTTTTTCAGTTTTCCCTGCTCGGATTCAGTTGAAACTGGTGTTGATCGTTCGGGCTCCGAGGGGCCTTCAAGGTGGTATACAAACCGCGGGAATGCGTTGGAAGGTGCGGACGGTAAGTAACAAAAACCGATTTTTTCAGTTTTCCCCACTCGGATTCAGTTGAAACTGGTGTCGATCGATCGGGCTCCGAGGGGCCTTCAAGGTGGTATACAACCCGCGGGAATTCGCGCTCATTTAATATATATATTTTTATGAAATCTAACAAAAAGGAATCGAAATGAGAGAATAAAAATGTAAAAAAATGTTCAACCTAACCTAACCAAAGAATAAAAATCTTTGTTTATTGAAAACTTCTCATTTAATATATATATTTTTATGAAATCTATCAAAAAGGAATCGAAATGAGAGAATAAAAATGTAAAAAAATGTTCAACCTAACCTAACCTAAGAATAAAAATCTTTTGTTTATTGAAAACTTCTCATTTAATATATATATTTTTATGAAATCTAACAAAAAGAAATCGAAATGAGAGAATAAAAATGTAAAAAAAATGTTCAACCTAACCTAACCTAAGAATAAAAATCTTTTGTTTATTGAAAACTTCTCATTTAATATATATATTTTTATGAAATCTAACAAAAAGAAATCGAAATGAGAGAATAAAAATGTAAAAAAATGTTCAACCTAACCTAACCTAAGAATAAAAATCTTTTGTTTATTGAAAACTTCTCATTTAATATATATATTTTTATGAAATCTAACAAAAAGAAATCGAAATGAGAGAATAAAAATGTAAAAAAATGTTCAACCTAACCTAACCTAAGAATAAAAATCTTTTGTTTATTGAAAACTTTTCAGTTTTCCCCGCTCGGATTCGGTTGTAACTGGTGTCGTGGTATACAACCCGCGGGAATGCGCAGGAAGGTGCGGGCGGTAAGTGGCGAATACCGATTTTTTCAGTTTTCCCCACTCGGATTCGGTTGAAACTGGTGTCGATCGTTCGGGCTCCGAGGGGCCTTGAATGTGGTATACAACCCGCGGGAATGCGCGGGAAGGTGCGGGCTGTAAGTGGCGAAAACCGATTTTTTCAGTTTTGCCCCGCTCGGATTCAGTTGAATCTGGTGTCGATCGTTCGGGCTTAAGAGGCCTTCAAGGTGGTATACAACCCGCGGGAATGCGCGGGAAGGTGCGGGCGGTAAGTGGCGAAAACCGATTTTTTCAGTTTTCCCCACTCGGATTCAGTTGAAATTGGTGTCGAACGTTCAGGCTCCGAGGGTCCCTCAAGGTGGTATACAACCCGCGGGAATGCGCGGGAAGGTGCGGGCGGTAAGTGGCGAAAACCGATTTTTTCAGTTTTCCCCACTCGGATTCAGTTGAAACTGGTGTCGATCGTTCAAGCTCCGAGGGGCCTTCAAGGTGGTATACAACCCGCGAGAATGCGCAGGAAGGTATGGAAGGTAAGTGGCGAAAACCGATTTTTTCAGTTTTCCCCGCTCGGATTCGGTTGAAACTGGTGTCGATCGTTCGGGCTCCGAGGGGCCTTCAAAGTGGTATACAACCCGCGGGAATGCGCGGGAAGGTGCGGGCGGTAAGTTGCGAAAACCGATTTTTTCAGTTTTCCCCCCTCGGATTCGGTTGAAACTGGTGTCGATCGTTCAGGCTCCGAGGGGCCTTCAAGGTGGTATACAACCCGCGAGAATGCGCGGGAAGGTGCGGGCGGTAAGTGGCGAAAACCGATTTTTTCAATTTTCCCCGCTCGGATTTAGTTGAAATTGGTGTCGATCGTTCGGGCTCCGAGAGGCCTTTAAGATGGTATACAACCCGCGTGAATGCGCGGGAAGGTGCGGGCGGTAAGTGGCGAAAACCGATTTTTTCAGTTTTCCCTGCTCGGATTCAGTTGAAACTGGTGTTGATCGTTCGGGCTCCAAGGGGCCCTCAAGGTGGTATACAAACCGCAGGTATGCGCGGGAAGGTGCGGGCGGTAAGTGGCGAAAACCGATTTTTTCAGTTTTCCCCGCTCGGATTCGGTTGAAACTGGTGTCGATCGTTCGGGCTCCGAGAGGCCTTTAAGATGGTATACAACCCGCGTGAATGCGCGGGAAGGTGCGGGCGGTAAGTGGCGAAAACCGATTTTTTCAGTTTTCCCTGCTCGGATTCAGTTGAAACTGGTGTTGATCGTTCGGGCTCCAAGGGGCCCTCAAGGTGGTATACAAACCGCAGGTATGCGCGGGAAGGTGCGGGCGGTAAGTGGCGAAAACCGATTTTTTCAGTTTTCCCCGCTCGGATTCGGTTGAAACTGGTGTCGATCGTTCGGGCTCCGAGAGGCCTTTAAGATGGTATACAAACCGCGTGAATGCGCGGGAAGGTGCGGGCGGTAAGTGGCGAAAACCGATTTTTTCAGTTTTCCCTGCTCGGATTCAGTTGAAACTGGTGTTGATCGTTCGGGCTCCGAGGGGCCTTCAAGGTGGTATACAAACCGCGGGAATGCGTTGGAAGGTGCGGACGGTAAGTAACAAAAACCGATTTTTTCAGTTTTCCCCACTCGGATTCAGTTGAAACTGGTGTCGATCGATCGGGCTCCGAGGGGCCTTCAAGGTGGTATACAACCCGCGGGAATTCGCGCTCATTTAATATATATATTTTTATGAAATCTAACAAAAAGGAATCGAAATGAGAGAATAAAAATGTAAAAAAATGTTCAACCTAACCTAACCAAAGAATAAAAATCTTTGTTTATTGAAAACTTCTCATTTAATATATATATTTTTATGAAATCTAACAAAAAGGAATCGAAATGAGAGAATAAAAATGTAAAAAAATGTTCAACCTAACCTAACCTAAGAATAAAAATCTTTTGTTTATTGAAAACTTCTCATTTAATATATATATTTTTATGAAATCTAACAAAAAGAAATCGAAATGAGAGAATAAAAATGTAAAAAAATGTTCAACCTAACCTAACCAAAGAATAAAAATCTTTGTTTATTGAAAACTTCTCATTTAATATATATATTTTTATGAAATCTAACAAAAAGGAATCGAAATGAGAGAATAAAAATGTAAAAAAATGTTCAACCTAACCTAACCTAAGAATAAAAATCTTTTGTTTATTGAAAACTTTTCAGTTTTCCCCGCTCGGATTCGGTTGTAACTGGTGTCGTGGTATACAACCCGCGGGAATGCGCGGGAAGGTGCGGGCGGTAAGTGGCGAATACCGATTTTTTCAGTTTTCCCCACTCGGATTCGGTTGAAACTGGTGTCGATCGTTCGGGCTCCGAGGGGCCTTGAATGTGGTATACAACCCGCGGGAATGCGCGGGAAGGTGCGGGCTGTAAGTGGCGAAAACCGATTTTTTCAGTTTTGCCCCGCTCGGATTCAGTTGAATCTGGTGTCGATCGTTCGGGCTTAAGAGGCCTTCAAGGTGGTATACAACCCGCGGGAATGCGCGGGAAGGTGCGGGCGGTAAGTGGCGAAAACCGATTTTTTCAGTTTTCCCCACTCGGATTCAGTTGAAATTGGTGTCGAACGTTCAGGCTCCGAGGGTCCCTCAAGGTGGTATACAACCCGCGGGAATGCGCGGGAAGGTGCGGGCGGTAAGTGGCGAAAACCGATTTTTTCAGTTTTCCCCACTCGGATTCAGTTGAAACTGGTGTCGATCGTTCAAGCTCCGAGGGGCCTTCAAGGTGGTATACAACCCGCGAGAATGCGCAGGAAGGTATGGAAGGTAAGTGGCGAAAACCGATTTTTTCAGTTTTCCCCGCTCGGATTCGGTTGAAACTGGTGTCGATCGTTCGGGCTCCGAGGGGCCTTCAAAGTGGTATACAACCCGCGGGAATGCGCGGGAAGGTGCGGGCGGTAAGTTGCGAAAACCGATTTTTTCAGTTTTCCCCCCTCGGATTCGGTTGAAACTGGTGTCGATCGTTCAGGCTCCGAGGGGCCTTCAAGGTGGTATACAACCCGCGAGAATGCGCGGGAAGGTGCGGGCGGTAAGTGGCGAAAACCGATTTTTTCAATTTTCCCCGCTCGGATTTAGTTGAAATTGGTGTCGATCGTTCGGGCTCCGAGAGGCCTTTAAGATGGTATACAACCCGCGTGAATGCGCGGGAAGGTGCGGGCGGTAAGTGGCGAAAACCGATTTTTTCAGTTTTCCCTGCTCGGATTCAGTTGAAACTGGTGTTGATCGTTCGGGCTCCGAGGGGCCTTCAAGGTGGTATACAAACCGCGGGAATGCGTTGGAAGGTGCGGACGGTAAGTAACAAAAACCGATTTTTTCAGTTTTCCCCACTCGGATTCAGTTGAAACTGGTGTCGATCGATCGGGCTCCGAGGGGCCTTCAAGGTGGTATACAACCCGCGGGAATTCGCGCTCATTTAATATATATATTTTTATGAAATCTAACAAAAAGGAATCGAAATGAGAGAATAAAAATGTAAAAAAATGTTCAACCTAACCTAACCAAAGAATAAAAATCTTTGTTTATTGAAAACTTCTCATTTAATATATATATTTTTATGAAATCTAACAAAAAGGAATCGAAATGAGAGAATAAAAATGTAAAAAAATGTTCAACCTAACCTAACCTAAGAATAAAAATCTTTTGTTTATTGAAAACTTCTCATTTAATATATATATTTTTATGAAATCTAACAAAAAGAAATCGAAATGAGAGAATAAAAATGTAAAAAAATGTTCAACCTAACCTAACCTAAGAATAAAAATCTTTTGTTTATTGAAAACTTCTCATTTAATATATATATTTTTATGAAATCTAACAAAAAGAAATCGAAATGAGAGAATAAAAATGTAAAAAAATGTTCAACCTAACCTAACCTAAGAATAAAAATCTTTTGTTTATTGAAAACTTCTCATTTAATATATATATTTTTATGAAATCTAACAAAAAGAAATCGAAATGAGAGAATAAAAATGTAAAAAAATGTTCAACCTAACCTAACCTAAGAATAAAAATCTTTTGTTTATTGAAAACTTCTCATTTAATATATATATTTTTATGAAATCTAACAAAAAGAAATCGAAATGAGAGAATAAAAATGTAAAAAAATGTTCAACCTAACCTAACCTAAGAATAAAAATCTTTTGTTGATTGAAAACTTCTCATTTAATATATATATTTTTATGAAATCTAACAAAAAGAAATCGAAATGAGTGAATAAAAATGTAAAAAAATGTTCAACCTAACCTAACCTAAGAATAAAAATCTTTTGTTTATTGAAAACTTCTCATTTAATATATATATTTTTATGAAATCTAACAAAAAGAAATCGAAATGAGAGAATAAAAATGTAAAAAAATGTTCAACCTAACCTAACCTAAGAATAAAAATCTTTTGTTTATTGAAAACTTTTCAGTTTTCCCCGCTCGGATTCGGTTGTAACTGGTGTCGTGGTATACAACCCGCGGGAATGCGCGGGAAGGTGCGGGCGGTAAGTGGCGAATACCGATTTTTTCTGTTTTCCCCGCTCGGATTCGGTTGAAACTGGTGTCGATCGTTCGGGCTCCGAGGGGCCTTGAATGTGGTATACAACCCGCGGGAATGCGCGGGAAGGTGCGGGCTGTAAGTGGCGAAAACCGATTTTTTCAGTTTTGCCCCGCTCGGATTCAGTTGAATCTGGTGTCGATCGTTCGGGCTCCAAGAGGCCTTCAAGGTGGTATACAACCCGCGGGAATGCGCGGGAAGGTGCGGGCGGTAAGTGGCGAAAACCGATTTTTTCAGTTTTCCCCACTCGGATTCAGTTGAAATTGGTGTCGATCGTTCAGGCTCCGAGGGTCCCTCAAGGTGGTATACAACCCGCGGGAATGCGCGGGAAGGTGCGGGCGGTAAGTGGCGAAAACCGATTTTTTCAGTTTTCCCCACTCGGATTCAGTTGAAACTGGTGTCGATCGTTCAAGCTCCGAGGGGCCTTCAAGGTGGTATACAACCCGCGAGAATGCGCAGGAAGGTATGGAAGGTAAGTGGCGAAAACCGATTTTTTCAGTTTTCCCCGCTCGGATTCGGTTGAAACTGGTGTCGATCGTTCGGGCTCCGAGGGGCCTTCAAAGTGGTATACAACCCGCGGGAATGCGCGGGAAGGTGCGGGCGGTAAGTTGCGAAAACCGATTTTTTCAGTTTTCCCCCCTCGGATTCGGTTGAAACTGGTGTCGATCGTTCAGGCTCCGAGGGGCCTTCAAGGTGGTATACAACCCGCGAGAATGCGCGGGAAGGTGCGGGCGGTAAGTGGCGAAAACCGATTTTTTCAATTTTCCCCGCTCGGATTTAGTTGAAATTGGTGTCGATCGTTCGGGCTCCGAGAGGCCTTTAAGATGGTATACAACCCGCGTGAATGCGCGGGAAGGTGCGGGCGGTAAGTGGCGAAAACCGATTTTTTCAGTTTTCCCTGCTCGGATTCAGTTGAAACTGGTGTTGATCGTTCGGGCTCCAAGGGGCCCTCAAGGTGGTATACAAACCGCAGGTATGCGCGGGAAGGTGCGGGCGGTAAGTGGCGAAAACCGATTTTTTCAGTTTTCCCCGCTCGGATTCGGTTGAAACTGGTGTCGATCGTTCGGGCTCCGAGAGGCCTTTAAGATGGTATACAACCCGCGTGAATGCGCGGGAAGGTGCGGGCGGTAAGTGGCGAAAACCGATTTTTTCAGTTTTCCCTGCTCGGATTCAGTTGAAACTGGTGTTGATCGTTCGGGCTCCGAGGGGCCTTCAAGGTGGTATACAAACCGCGGGAATGCGTTGGAAGGTGCGGACGGTAAGTAACAAAAACCGATTTTTTCAGTTTTCCCCACTCGGATTCAGTTGAAACTGGTGTCGATCGATCGGGCTCCGAGGGGCCTTCAAGGTGGTATACAACCCGCGGGAATTCGCGCTCATTTAATATATATATTTTTATGAAATCTAACAAAAAGGAATCGAAATGAGAGAATAAAAATGTAAAAAAATGTTCAACCTAACCTAACCTAAGAATAAAAATCTTTTGTTTATTGAAAACTTCTCATTTAATATATATATTTTTATGAAATCTAACAAAAAGAAATCGAAATGAGAGAATAAAAATGTAAAAAAATGTTCAACCTAACCTAACCTAAGAATAAAAATCTTTTGTTTATTGAAAACTTCTCATTTAATATATATATTTTTATGAAATCTAACAAAAAGAAATCGAAATGAGAGAATAAAAATGTAAAAAAATGTTCAACCTAACCTAACCTAAGAATAAAAATCTTTTGTTTATTGAAAACTTCTCATTTAATATATATATTTTTATGAAATCTAACAAAAGGAAATCGAAATGAGAGAATAAAAATGTAAAAAAATGTTCAACCTAACCTAACCTAAGAATAAAAATCTTTTGTTTATTGAAAACTTTTCAGTTTTCCCCGCTCGGATTCGGTTGTAACTGGTGTCGTGGTATACAACCCGCGGGAATGCGCGGGAAGGTGCGGGCGGTAAGTGGCGAATACCGATTTTTTCAGTTTTCCCCACTCGGATTCGGTTGAAACTGGTGTCGATCGTTCGGGCTCCGAGGGGCCTTGAATGTGGTATACAACCCGCGGGAATGCGCGGGAAGGTGCGGGCTGTAAGTGGCGAAAACCGATTTTTTCAGTTTTGCCCCGCTCGGATTCAGTTGAATCTGGTGTCGATCGTTCGGGCTTAAGAGGCCTTCAAGGTGGTATACAACCCGCGGGAATGCGCGGGAAGGTGCGGGCGGTAAGTTGCGAAAACCGATTTTTTCAGTTTTCCCCCCTCGGATTCGGTTGAAACTGGTGTCGATCGTTCAGGCTCCGAGGGGCCTTCAAGGTGGTATACAACCCGCGAGAATGCGCGGGAAGGTGCGGGCGGTAAGTGGCGAAAACCGATTTTTTCAATTTTCCCCGCTCGGATTTAGTTGAAATTGGTGTCGATCGTTCGGGCTCCGAGAGGCCTTTAAGATGGTATACAACCCGCGTGAATGCGCGGGAAGGTGCGGGCGGTAAGTGGCGAAAACCGATTTTTTCAGTTTTCCCTGCTCGGATTCAGTTGAAACTGGTGTTGATCGTTCGGGCTCCAAGGGGCCCTCAAGGTGGTATACAAACCGCAGGTATGCGCGGGAAGGTGCGGGCGGTAAGTGGCGAAAACCGATTTTTTCAGTTTTCCCCGCTCGGATTCGGTTGAAACTGGTGTCGATCGTTCGGGCTCCGAGAGGCCTTTAAGATGGTATACAACCCGCGTGAATGCGCGGGAAGGTGCGGGCGGTAAGTGGCGAAAACCGATTTTTTCAATTTTCCCTGCTCGGATTCAGTTGAAACTGGTGTTGATCGTTCGGGCTCCGAGGGGCCTTCAAGGTGGTATACAAACCGCGGGAATGCGTTGGAAGGTGCGGACGGTAAGTAACAAAAACCGATTTTTTCAGTTTTCCCCACTCGGATTCAGTTGAAACTGGTGTCGATCGATCGGGCTCCGAGGGGCCTTCAAGGTGGTATACAACCCGCGGGAATTCGCGCTCATTTAATATATATATTTTTATGAAATCTAACAAAAAGGAATCGAAATGAGAGAATAAAAATGTAAAAAAATGTTCAACCTAACCTAACCAAAGAATAAAAATCTTTGTTTATTGAAAACTTCTCATTTAATATATATATTTTTATGAAATCTAACAAAAAGGAATCGAAATGAGAGAATAAAAATGTAAAAAAATGTTCAACCTAACCTAACCTAAGAATAAAAATCTTTTGTTTATTGAAAACTTCTCATTTAATATATATATTTTTATGAAATCTAACAAAAAGAAATCGAAATGAGAGAATAAAAATGTAAAAAAATATTCAACCTAACCTAACCTAAGAATAAAAATCTTTTGTTTATTGAAAACTTCTCCTTTAATATATATATTTTTATGAAATCTAACAAAAAGAAATCGAAATGAGAGAATAAAAATGTAAAAAAATGTTCAACCTAACCTAACCTAAGAATAAAAATCTTTTGTTTATTGAAAACTTCTCATTTAATATATATATTTTTATGAAATCTAACAAAAAGAAATCGAAATGAGAGAATAAAAATGTAAAAAAATGTTCAACCTAACCTAACCTAAGAATAAAAATCTTTTGTTTATTGAAAACTTCTCATTTAATATATATATTTTTATGAAATTTAACAAAAAGAAATCGAAATGAGAGAATAAAAATGTAAAAAAATGTTCAACCTAACCTAACCTAAGAATAAAAATCTTTTGTTTATTGAAAACTTTTCAGTTTTCCCCGCTCGGATTCGGTTGTAACTGGTGTCGTGGTATACAACCCGCGGGAATGCGCGGGAAGGTGCGGGCGGTAAGTTGCGAAAACCGATTTTTTCAGATTTCCCTGCTCGGATTCAGTTGAAACTGGTGTTGATCGTTCGGGCTCCGAGGGGCCTTCAAGGTGGTATACAAACCGCGGGAATGCGTTGGAAGGTGCGGACGGTAAGTAACAAAAACCGATTTTTTCAGTTTTCCCCACTCGGATTCAGTTGAAACTGGTGTCGATCGATCGGGCTCCGAGGGGCCTTCAAGGTGGTTTACAACCCGCGGGAATTCGCGCTCATTTAATATATATATTTTTATGAAATCTAACAAAAAGGAATCGAAATGAGAGAATAAAAATGTAAAAAAATGTTCAACCTAACCTAACCTAAGAATAAAAATCTTTTGTTTATTGAAAACTTCTCATTTAATATATATATTTTTATGAAATCTAACAAAAAGAAATCGAAATGAGAGAATAAAAATGTAAAAAAATGTTCAACCTAACCTAACCTAAGAATAAAAATCTTTTGTTTATTGAAAACTTCTCATTTAATATATATATTTTTATGAAATCTAACAAAAAGAAATCGCAATGAGAGAATAAAAATGTAAAAAAATGTTCAACCTAACCTAACCTAAGAATAAAAATCTTTTGTTTATTGAAAACTTCTCATTTAATATATATATTTTTATGAAATCTAACAAAAAGGAATCGAAATGAGAGAATAAAAATGTAAAAAAATGTTCAACCTAACCTAACCTAAGAATAAAAATCTTTTGTTTATTGAAAACTTCTCATTTAATATATATATTTTTATGAAATCTAACAAAAAGAAATCGAAATGAGAGAATAAAAATGTAAAAAAATGTTCAACCTAACCTAACCTAAGAATAAAAATCTTTTGTTTATTGAAAACTTCTCATTTAATATATATATTTTTATGAAATCTAACAAAAAGAAATCGAAATGAGAGAATAAAAATGTAAAAAAATGTTCAACCTAACCTAACCTAAGAATAAAAATCTTTTGTTTATTGAAAACTTTTCAGTTTTCCCCGCTCGGATTCGGTTGTAACTGGTGTCGTGGTATACAACCCGCGGGAATGCGCGGGAAGGTGCGGGCTGTAAGTGGCGAAAACCGATTTTTTCAGTTTTGCCCCGCTCGGATTCAGTTGAATCTGGTGTCGATCGTTCGGGCTTAAGAGGCCTTCAAGGTGGTATACAACCCGCGGGAATGCGCGGGAAGGTGCGGGCGGTAAGTGGCGAAAACCGATTTTTTCAGTTTTCCCCACTCGGATTCAGTTGAAATTGGTGTCGAACGTTCAGGCTCCGAGGGTCCCTCAAGGTGGTATACAACCAGCGGGAATGCGCGGGAAGGTGCGGGCGGTAAGTGGCGAAAACCGATTTTTTCAGTTTTCCCCACTCGGATTCAGTTGAAACTGGTGTCGATCGTTCAAGCTCCGAGGGGCCTTCAAGGTGGTATACAACCCGCGAGAATGCGCAGGAAGGTATGGAAGGTAAGTGGCGAAAACCGATTTTTTCAGTTTTCCCCGCTCGGATTCGGTTGAAACTGGTGTCGATCGTTCGGGCTCCGAGGGGCCTTCAAAGTGGTATACAACCCGCGGGAATGCGCGGGAAGGTGCGGGCGGTAAGTTGCGAAAACCGATTTTTTCAGTTTTCCCCCCTCGGATTCGGTTGAAACTGGTGTCGATCGTTCAGGCTCCGAGGGGCCTTCAAGGTGGTATACAACCCGCGAGAATGCGCGGGAAGGTGCGGGCGGTAAGTGGCGAAAACCGATTTTTTCAATTTTCCCCGCTCGGATTTAGTTGAAATTGGTGTCGATCGTTCGGGCTCCGAGAGGCCTTTAAGATGGTATACAACCCGCGTGAATGCGCGGGAAGGTGCGGGCGGTAAGTGGCGAAAACCGATTTTTTCAGTTTTCCCTGCTCGGATTCAGTTGAAACTGGTGTTGATCGTTCGGGCTCCGAGGGGCCTTCAAGGTGGTATACAAACCGCGGGAATGCGTTGGAAGGTGCGGACGGTAAGTAACAAAAACCGATTTTTTCAGTTTTCCCCACTCGGATTCAGTTGAAACTGGTGTCGATCGATCGGGCTCCGAGGGGCCTTCAAGGTGGTATACAACCCGCGGGAATTCGCGCTCATTTAATATATATATTTTTATGAAATCTAACAAAAAGGAATCGAAATGAGAGAATAAAAATGTAAAAAAATGTTCAACCTAACCTAACCAAAGAATAAAAATCTTTGTTTATTGAAAACTTCTCATTTAATATATATATTTTTATGAAATCTAACAAAAAGGAATCGAAATGAGAGAATAAAAATGTAAAAAAATGTTCAACCTAACCTAACCTAAGAATAAAAATCTTTTGTTTATTGAAAACTTCTCATTTAATATATATATTTTTATGAAATCTAACAAAAAGGAATCGAAATGAGAGAATAAAAATGTAAAAAAATGTTCAACCTAACCTAACCTAAGAATAAAAATCTTTTGTTTATTGAAAACTTCTCATTTAATATATATATTTTTATGAAATCTAACAAAAAGAAATCGCAATGAGAGAATAAAAATGTAAAAAAATGTTCAACCTAACCTAACCTAAGAATAAAAATCTTTTGTTTATTGAAAACTTCTCATTTAATATATATATTTTTATGAAATCTAACAAAAAGGAATCGAAATGAGAGAATAAAAATGTAAAAAAATGTTCAACCTAACCTAACCTAAGAATAAAAATCTTTTGTTTATTGAAAACTTCTCATTTAATATATATATTTTTATGAAATCTAACAAAAAGAAATCGAAATGAGAGAATAAAAATGTAAAAAAATGTTCAACCTAACCTAACCTAAGAATAAAAATCTTTTGTTTATTGAAAACTTCTCATTTAATATATATATTTTTATGAAATCTAACAAAAAGAAATCGAAATGAGAGAATAAAAATGTAAAAAAATGTTCAACCTAACCTAACCTAAGAATAAAAATCTTTTGTTTATTGAAAACTTTTCAGTTTTCCCCGCTCGGATTCGGTTGTAACTGGTGTCGTGGTATACAACCCGCGGGAATGCGCGGGAAGGTGCGGGCGGTAAGTGGCGAATACCGATTTTTTCAGTTTTCCCCGCTCGGATTCGGTTGAAACTGGTGTCGATCGTTCGGGCTCCGAGGGGCCTTGAATGTGGTATACAACCCGCGGGAATGCGCGGGAAGGTGCGGGCTGTAAGTGGCGAAAACCGATTTTTTCAGTTTTCCCCGCTCGGATTCGGTTGAAACTGGTGTCGATCGTTCGGGCTCCGAGAGGCCTTTAAGATGGTATACAACCCGCGTGAATGCGCGGGAAGGTGCGGGCGGTAAGTGGCGAAAACCGATTTTTTCAATTTTCCCTGCTCGGATTCAGTTGAAACTGGTGTTGATCGTTCGGGCTCCGAGGGGCCTTCAAGGTGGTATACAAACCGCGGGAATGCGTTGGAAGGTGCGGACGGTAAGTAACAAAAACCGATTTTTTCAGTTTTCCCCACTCGGATTCAGTTGAAACTGGTGTCGATCGATCGGGCTCCGAGGGGCCTTCAAGGTGGTATACAACCCGCGGGAATTCGCGCTCATTTAATATATATATTTTTATGAAATCTAACAAAAAGGAATCGAAATGAGAGAATAAAAATGTAAAAAAATGTTCAACCTAACCTAACCAAAGAATAAAAATCTTTGTTTATTGAAAACTTCTCATTTAATATATATATTTTTATGAAATCTAACAAAAAGGAATCGAAATGAGAGAATAAAAATGTAAAAAAATGTTCAACCTAACCTAACCTAAGAATAAAAATCTTTTGTTTATTGAAAACTTCTCATTTAATATATATATTTTTATGAAATCTAACAAAAAGAAATCGAAATGAGAGAATAAAAATGTAAAAAAATATTCAACCTAACCTAACCTAAGAATAAAAATCTTTTGTTTATTGAAAACTTCTCCTTTAATATATATATTTTTATGAAATCTAACAAAAAGAAATCGAAATGAGAGAATAAAAATGTAAAAAAATGTTCAACCTAACCTAACCTAAGAATAAAAATCTTTTGTTTATTGAAAACTTCTCATTTAATATATATATTTTTATGAAATCTAACAAAAAGAAATCGAAATGAGAGAATAAAAATGTAAAAAAATGTTCAACCTAACCTAACCTAAGAATAAAAATCTTTTGTTTATTGAAAACTTCTCATTTAATATATATATTTTTATGAAATTTAACAAAAAGAAATCGAAATGAGAGAATAAAAATGTAAAAAAATGTTCAACCTAACCTAACCTAAGAATAAAAATCTTTTGTTTATTGAAAACTTTTCAGTTTTCCCCGCTCGGATTCGGTTGTAACTGGTGTCGTGGTATACAACCCGCGGGAATGCGCGGGAAGGTGCGGGCGGTAAGTTGCGAAAACCGATTTTTTCAGTTTTCCCCCCTCGGATTCGGTTGAAACTGGTGTCGATCGTTCAGGCTCCGAGGGGCCTTCAAGGTGGTATACAACCCGCGAGAATGCGCGGGAAGGTGCGGGCGGTAAGTGGCGAAAACCGATTTTTTCAATTTTCCCCGCTCGGATTTAGTTGAAATTGGTGTCGATCGTTCGGGCTCCGAGAGGCCTTTAAGATGGTATACAACCCGCGTGAATGCGCGGGAAGGTGCGGGCGGTAAGTGGCGAAAACCGATTTTTTCAGTTTTCCCTGCTCGGATTCAGTTGAAACTGGTGTTGATCGTTCGGGCTCCAAGGGGCCCTCAAGGTGGTATACAAACCGCAGGTATGCGCGGGAAGGTGCGGGCGGTAAGTGGCGAAAACCGATTTTTTCAGTTTTCCCCGCTCGGATTCGGTTGAAACTGGTGTCGATCGTTCGGGCTCCGAGAGGCCTTTAAGAAGGTATACAACCCGCGTGAATGCGCGGGAAGGTGCGGGCGGTAAGTGGCGAAAACCGATTTTTTCAGATTTCCCTGCTCGGATTCAGTTGAAACTGGTGTTGATCGTTCGGGCTCCGAGGGGCCTTCAAGGTGGTATACAAACCGCGGGAATGCGTTGGAAGGTGCGGACGGTAAGTAACAAAAACCGATTTTTTCAGTTTTCCCCACTCGGATTCAGTTGAAACTGGTGTCGATCGATCGGGCTCCGAGGGGCCTTCAAGGTGGTTTACAACCCGCGGGAATTCGCGCTCATTTAATATATATATTTTTATGAAATCTAACAAAAAGGAATCGAAATGAGAGAATAAAAATGTAAAAAAATGTTCAACCTAACCTAACCTAAGAATAAAAATCTTTTGTTTATTGAAAACTTCTCATTTAATATATATATTTTTATGAAATCTAACAAAAAGAAATCGAAATGAGAGAATAAAAATGTAAAAAAATGTTCAACCTAACCTAACCTAAGAATAAAAATCTTTTGTTTATTGAAAACTTCTCATTTAATATATATATTTTTATGAAATCTAACAAAAAGAAATCGCAATGAGAGAATAAAAATGTAAAAAAATGTTCAACCTAACCTAACCTAAGAATAAAAATCTTTTGTTTATTGAAAACTTCTCATTTAATATATATATTTTTATGAAATCTAACAAAAAGGAATCGAAATGAGAGAATAAAAATGTAAAAAAATGTTCAACCTAACCTAACCTAAGAATAAAAATCTTTTGTTTATTGAAAACTTCTCATTTAATATATATATTTTTATGAAATCTAACAAAAAGAAATCGAAATGAGAGAATAAAAATGTAAAAAAATGTTCAACCTAACCTAACCTAAGAATAAAAATCTTTTGTTTATTGAAAACTTCTCATTTAATATATATATTTTTATGAAATCTAACAAAAAGAAATCGAAATGAGAGAATAAAAATGTAAAAAAATGTTCAACCTAACCTAACCTAAGAATAAAAATCTTTTGTTTATTGAAAACTTTTCAGTTTTCCCCGCTCGGATTCGGTTGTAACTGGTGTCGTGGTATACAACCCGCGGGAATGCGCGGGAAGGTGCGGGCTGTAAGTGGCGAAAACCGATTTTTTCAGTTTTGCCCCGCTCGGATTCAGTTGAATCTGGTGTCGATCGTTCGGGCTTAAGAGGCCTTCAAGGTGGTATACAACCCGCGGGAATGCGCGGGAAGGTGCGGGCGGTAAGTGGCGAAAACCGATTTTTTCAGTTTTCCCCACTCGGATTCAGTTGAAATTGGTGTCGAACGTTCAGGCTCCGAGGGTCCCTCAAGGTGGTATACAACCAGCGGGAATGCGCGGGAAGGTGCGGGCGGTAAGTGGCGAAAACCGATTTTTTCAGTTTTCCCCACTCGGATTCAGTTGAAACTGGTGTCGATCGTTCAAGCTCCGAGGGGCCTTCAAGGTGGTATACAACCCGCGAGAATGCGCAGGAAGGTATGGAAGGTAAGTGGCGAAAACCGATTTTTTCAGTTTTCCCCGCTCGGATTCGGTTGAAACTGGTGTCGATCGTTCGGGCTCCGAGGGGCCTTCAAAGTGGTATACAACCCGCGGGAATGCGCGGGAAGGTGCGGGCGGTAAGTTGCGAAAACCGATTTTTTCAGTTTTCCCCCCTCGGATTCGGTTGAAACTGGTGTCGATCGTTCAGGCTCCGAGGGGCCTTCAAGGTGGTATACAACCCGCGAGAATGCGCGGGAAGGTGCGGGCGGTAAGTGGCGAAAACCGATTTTTTCAGTTTTCCCTGCTCGGATTCAGTTGAAACTGGTGTTGATCGTTCGGGCTCCGAGGGGCCTTCAAGGTGGTATACAAACCGCGGGAATGCGTTGGAAGGTGCGGACGGTAAGTAACAAAAACCGATTTTTTCAGTTTTCCCCACTCGGATTCAGTTGAAACTGGTGTCGATCGATCGGGCTCCGAGGGGCCTTCAAGGTGGTATACAACCCGCGGGAATTCGCGCTCATTTAATATATATATTTTTATGAAATCTAACAAAAAGGAATCGAAATGAGAGAATAAAAATGTAAAAAAATGTTCAACCTAACCTAACCAAAGAATAAAAATCTTTGTTTATTGAAAACTTCTCATTTAATATATATATTTTTATGAAATCTAACAAAAAGGAATCGAAATGAGAGAATAAAAATGTAAAAAAATGTTCAACCTAACCTAACCTAAGAATAAAAATCTTTTGTTTATTGAAAACTTCTCATTTAATATATATATTTTTATGAAATCTAACAAAAAGGAATCGAAATGAGAGAATAAAAATGTAAAAAAATGTTCAACCTAACCTAACCTAAGAATAAAAATCTTTTGTTTATTGAAAACTTCTCATTTAATATATATATTTTTATGAAATCTAACAAAAAGAAATCGCAATGAGAGAATAAAAATGTAAAAAAATGTTCAACCTAACCTAACCTAAGAATAAAAATCTTTTGTTTATTGAAAACTTCTCATTTAATATATATATTTTTATGAAATCTAACAAAAAGGAATCGAAATGAGAGAATAAAAATGTAAAAAAATGTTCAACCTAACCTAACCTAAGAATAAAAATCTTTTGTTTATTGAAAACTTCTCATTTAATATATATATTTTTATGAAATCTAACAAAAAGAAATCGAAATGAGAGAATAAAAATGTAAAAAAATGTTCAACCTAACCTAACCTAAGAATAAAAATCTTTTGTTTATTGAAAACTTCTCATTTAATATATATATTTTTATGAAATCTAACAAAAAGAAATCGAAATGAGAGAATAAAAATGTAAAAAAATGTTCAACCTAACCTAACCTAAGAATAAAAATCTTTTGTTTATTGAAAACTTTTCAGTTTTCCCCGCTCGGATTCGGTTGTAACTGGTGTCGTGGTATACAACCCGCGGGAATGCGCGGGAAGGTGCGGGCGGTAAGTGGCGAATACCGATTTTTTCAGTTTTCCCCGCTCGGATTCGGTTGAAACTGGTGTCGATCGTTCGGGCTCCGAGGGGCCTTGAATGTGGTATACAACCCGCGGGAATGCGCGGGAAGGTGCGGGCTGTAAGTGGCGAAAACCGATTTTTTCAGTTTTGCCCCGCTCGGATTCAGTTGAATCTGGTGTCGATCGTTCGGGCTCCAAGAGGCCTTCAAGGTGGTATACAACCCGCGGGAATGCGCGGGAAGGTGCGGGCGGTAAGTGGCGAAAACCGATTTTTTCAGTTTTCCCCACTCGGATTCAGTTGAAATTGGTGTCGATCGTTCAGGCTCCGAGGGTCCCTCAAGGTGGTATACAACCCGCGGGAATGCGCGGGAAGGTGCGGGCGGTAAGTGGCGAAAACCGATTTTTTCAGTTTTCCCCACTCGGATTCAGTTGAAACTGGTGTCGATCGTTCAAGCTCCGAGGGGCCTTCAAGGTGGTATACAACCCGCGAGAATGCGCAGGAAGGTATGGAAGGTAAGTGGCGAAAACCGATTTTTTCAGTTTTCCCCGCTCGGATTCGGTTGAAACTGGTGTCGATCGTTCGGGCTCCGAGGGGCCTTCAAAGTGGTATACAACCCGCGGGAATGCGCGGGAAGGTGCGGGCGGTAAGTTGCGAAAACCGATTTTTTCAGTTTTCCCCCTTCGGATTCGGTTGAAACTGGTGTCGATCGTTCAGGCTCCGAGGGGCCTTCAAGGTGGTATACAACCCGCGAGAATGCGCGGGAAGGTGCGGGCGGTAAGTGGCGAAAACCGATTTTTTCAATTTTCCCCGCTCGGATTTAGTTGAAATTGGTGTCGATCGTTCAGGCTCCGAGGGTCCCTCAAGGTGGTATACAACCCGCGGGAATGCGTTGGAAGGTGCGGACGGTAAGTAACAAAAACCGATTTTTTCAGTTTTCCCCACTCGGATTCAGTTGAAACTGGTGTCGATCGATCGGGCTCCGAGGGGCCTTCAAGGTGGTATACAACCCGCGGGAATTCGCGCTCATTTAATATATATATTTTTATGAAATCTAACAAAAAGGAATCGAAATGAGAGAATAAAAATGAAAAAAAAAAGGTTCAACCTAACCTAACCAAAGAATAAAAATCTTTTGTTTATTGAAAACTTCTCATTTAATATATATATTTTTATGAAATCTAACAAAAAGAAATCGAAATGAGAGAATAAAAATGTAAAAAAATGTTCAACCTAACCTAACCTAAGAATAAAAATCTTTTGTTTATTGAAAACTTCTCATTTAATATATATATTTTTATGAAATCTAACAAAAAGAAATCGAAATGAGAGAATAAAAATGTAAAAAAATGTTCAACCTAACCTAACCTAAGAATAAAAATCTTTTGTTTATTGAAAACTTTTCAGTTTTCCCCGCTCGGATTCGGTTGTAACTGGTGTCGTGGTATACAACCCGCGGGAATGCGCGGGAAGGTGCGGGCGGTAAGTGGCGAATACCGATTTTTTCAGTTTTCCCCGCTCGGATTCGGTTGAAACTGGTGTCGATCGTTCGGGCTCCGAGGGGCCTTGAATGTGGTATACAACCCGCGGGAATGCGCGGGAAGGTGCGGGCTGTAAGTGGCGAAAACCGATTTTTTCAGTTTTGCCCCGCTCGGATTCAGTTGAATCTGGTGTCGATCGTTCGGGCTCCAAGAGGCCTTCAAGGTGGTATACAACCCGCGGGAATGCGCGGGAAGGTGCGGGCGGTAAGTGGCGAAAACCGATTTTTTCAGTTTTCCCCACTCGGATTCAGTTGAAATTGGTGTCGATCGTTCAGGCTCCGAGGGTCCCTCAAGGTGGTATACAACCCGCGGGAATGCGCGGGAAGGTGCGGGCGGTAAGTGGCGAAAACCGATTTTTTCAGTTTTCCCCACTCGGATTCAGTTGAAACTGGTGTCGATCGTTCAAGCTCCGAGGGGCCTTCAAGGTGGTATACAACCCGCGAGAATGCGCAGGAAGGTATGGAAGGTAAGTGGCGAAAACCGATTTTTTCAGTTTTCCCCGCTCGGATTCGGTTGAAACTGGTGTCGATCGTTCGGGCTCCGAGGGGCCTTCAAAGTGGTATACAACCCGCGGGAATGCGCGGGAAGGTGCGGGCGGTAAGTTGCGAAAACCGATTTTTTCAGTTTTCCCCCCTCGGATTCGGTTGAAACTGGTGTCGATCGTTCAGGCTCCGAGGGGCCTTCAAGGTGGTATACAACCCGCGAGAATGCGCGGGAAGGTGCGGGCGGTAAGTGGCGAAAACCGATTTTTTCAATTTTCCCCGCTCGGATTTAGTTGAAATTGGTGTCGATCGTTCGGGCTCCGAGAGGCCTTTAAGATGGTATACAACTCGCGTGAATGCGCGGGAAGGTGCGGGCGGTAAGTGGCGAAAACCGATTTTTTCAGTTTTCCCTGCTCGGATTCAGTTGAAACTGGTGTTGATCGTTCGGGCTCCAAGGGGCCCTCAAGGTGGTATACAAACCGCAGGTATGCGCGGGAAGGTGCGGGCGGTAAGTGGCGAAAACCGATTTTTTCAGTTTTCCCCGCTCGGATTCGGTTGAAACTGGTGTCGATCGTTCGGGCTCCGAGAGGCCTTTAAGATGGTATACAACCCGCGTGAATGCGCGGGAAGGTGCGGGCGGTAAGTGGCGAAAACCGATTTTTTCAGTTTTCCCTGCTCGGATTCAGTTGAAACTGGTGTTGATCGTTCGGGCTCCGAGGGGCCTTCAAGGTGGTATACAAACCGCGGGAATGCGTTGGAAGGTGCGGACGGTAAGTAACAAAAACCGATTTTTTCAGTTTTCCCCACTCGGATTCAGTTGAAACTGGTGTCGATCGATCGGGCTCCGAGGGGCCTTCAAGGTGGTATACAACCCGCGGGAATTCGCGCTCATTTAATATATATATTTTTATGAAATCTAACAAAAAGGAATCGAAATGAGAGAATAAAAATGAAAAAAAAAAGGTTCAACCTAACCTAACCAAAGAATAAAAATCTTTTGTTTATTGAAAACTTCTCATTTAATATATATATTTTTATGAAATCTAACAAAAAGAAATCGAAATGAGAGAATAAAAATGTAAAAAAATGTTCAACCTAACCTAACCTAAGAATAAAAATCTTTTGTTTATTGAAAACTTTTCAGTTTTCCCCGCTCGGATTCGGTTGTAACTGGTGTCGTGGTATACAACCCGCGGGAATGCGCGGGAAGGTGCGGGCGGTAAGTGGCGAATACCGATTTTTTCAGTTTTCCCCGCTCGGATTCGGTTGAAACTGGTGTCGATCGTTCGGGCTCCGAGGGGCCTTGAATGTGGTATACAACCCGCGGGAATGCGCGGGAAGGTGCGGGCTGTAAGTGGCGAAAACCGATTTTTTCAGTTTTGCCCCGCTCGGATTCAGTTGAATCTGGTGTCGATCGTTCGGGCTCCAAGAGGCCTTCAAGGTGGTATACAACCCGCGGGAATGCGCGGGAAGGTGCGGGCGGTAAGTGGCGAAAACCGATTTTTTCAGTTTTCCCCACTCGGATTCAGTTGAAATTGGTGTCGATCGTTCAGGCTCCGAGGGTCCCTCAAGGTGGTATACAACCCGCGGGAATGCGCGGGAAGGTGCGGGCGGTAAGTGGCGAAAACCGATTTTTTCAGTTTTCCCCACTCGGATTCAGTTGAAACTGGTGTCGATCGTTCCAGCTCCGAGGGGCCTTCAAGGTGGTATACAACCCGCGAGAATGCGCAGGAAGGTATGGAAGGTAAGTGGCGAAAACCGATTTTTTCAGTTTTCCCCGCTCGGATTCGGTTGAAACTGGTGTCGATCGTTTGGGCTCCGAGAGGCCTTTAAGATGGTATACAATTCGCGTGAATGCGCGGGAAGGTGCGGGCGGTAAGTGGCGAAAACCGATTTTTTCAGTTTTCCCTGCTCGGATTCAGTTGAAACTGGTGTTGATCGTTCGGGCTCCGAGGGGCCTTCAAGGTGGTATACAAACCGCGGGAATGCGTTGGAAGGTGCGGACGGTAAGTAACAAAAACCGATTTTTTCAGTTTTCCCCACTCGGATTCAGTTGAAACTGGTGTCGATCGATCGGGCTCCGAGGGGCCTTCAAGGTGGTATACAACCCGCGGGAATTCGCGCTCATTTAATATATATATTTTTATGAAATCTAACAAAAAGGAATCGAAATGAGAGAATAAAAATGTAAAAAAATGTTCAACCTAACCTAACCAAAGAATAAAAATCTTTTGTTTATTGAAAACTTCTCATTTAATATATATATTTTTATGAAATCTAACAAAAAGAAATCGAAATGAGAGAATAAAAATGTAAAAAAATGTTCAACCTAACCTAACCTAAGAATAAAAATCTTTTGTTTATTGAAAACTTTTCAGTTTTCCCCGCTCGGATTCGGTTGTAACTGGTGTCGTGGTATACAACCCGCGGGAATGCGCGGGAAGGTGCGGGCGGTAAGTGGCGAATACCGATTTTTTCAGTTTTCCCCGCTCGGATTCGGTTGAAACTGGTGTCGATCGTTCGGGCTCCGAGGGGCCTTGAATGTGGTATACAACCCGCGGGAATGCGCGGGAAGGTGCGGGCTGTAAGTGGCGAAAACCGATTTTTTCAGTTTTGCCCCGCTCGGATTCAGTTGAATCTGGTGTCGATCGTTCGGGCTCCAAGAGGCCTTCAAGGTGGTATACAACCCGCGGGAATGCGCGGGAAGGTGCGGGCGGTAAGTGGCGAAAACCGATTTTTTCAGTTTTCCCCACTCGGATTCAGTTGAAATTGGTGTCGATCGTTCAGGCTCCGAGGGTCCCTCAAGGTGGTATACAACCCGCGGGAATGCGCGGGAAGGTGCGGGCGGTAAGTGGCGAAAACCGATTTTTTCAGTTTTCCCCGCTCGGATTCGGTTGAATTTGGTGTCGATCGTTCAAGCTCCGAGGGGACTTCAAGGTAGTATACAACCCGCGGGAATGCGCGGGAAGGTGCGGGCGGTAAGTTGCAAAAACCGTTTTTTTCAGTTTTCCCCGCTCGGATTCGGTTGAAACTGGTGTCGATCGTTCAGGCTCTGAGGGGCCTTCAAGGTGGTATACAACCCGCGGGAATGCGCGGGAAGGTGCGGGCGGTAAGTGGCGAAAACCGATTTTTTTCAGTTTTCCCCGCTCGGATTCGGTTGAAACTGGTGTCGATCGTTCAGGCTCCGAGGGACCTTCAAGGTGGTATACAACCCACGAGAATGCGCGGGAAGGTGCGGGCGGTAAGTGGCGAAAACCGATTTTTTCAGTTTTCCCCGCTCGGATGCAGTTGAAACTGGTGTCGATCGTTCGGGCTCCGAGAGGTTCTCAAGGTGGTATACAACCCGCGGGAATGCGCGGGAAGGTGCGGGCGGTAAGTGGCGAAAACCGATTTTTTCAGTTTCCCCCGCTCGGATTCGGTTGAAACTGGTGTCGATCGTTCGGGCTCCGAGGGGCCTTTAAGGTGGTATACAAACCGCGGGAATGCTCGGGAAGGTGCGGACGGTAAGTAACAAAAACCGATTTTTTCAGTTTTCCCCGCTCGGATTCAGCTGAAACTGGTGACGATCGTTCGGGCTCTGAGGGGCCTTAAAGGTGGTATACATTCCGCGGGAATTCGCGCTCATTTAATATATATATTTTTATGAAATCTAACAAAAATAAATCGAAATGAGAGAAAAAAATGTAAAAAATGTTCAACCCAACCTAACCTAAGAATAAAAATCTTTTGTTTATTAAAAACTTCTCATTTAATATATATATTTTTATGAAATCTAACAAAAAGAAATCGAAATGAGAGAATAAAAATGTAAAAAAATGTTCAACCTAACCTAAACTAAGAATAAAAATCTTTGTTTATTGAAAACTTCTCATTTAATATATATATTTTTATGAAATCTAACAAAAAGAAATCGAAATGAGAGAATAAAAATGTAAAAAAATGTTCAACCTAACCTAACCTAAGAATAAAAATCTTTTGTTTATTGAAAACTTCTCATTTAATATATATATTTTTATGAAATCTAACAAAAAGAAATCGAAATGAGAGAATAAAAATGTAAAAAAATGTTCAACCTAACCTAACCTAAGAATAAAAATCTTTTGTTTATTGAAAACTTTTCAGTTTTCCCCGCTCGGATTCGGTTGTAACTTATGTCGTGGTATACAACCCGCGGGAATGCGCGGGAAGGTGCGGACGGTAAGTGGCGAAAACCGATTTTTTCAGTTTTCCCCGCTCGGATTCGGTTGAAACTGGTGTCGATCGTTCAGGCTCCGAGCGGCCTTCAAGGTGGTATACAACCCGCGGGAATGCGCGGGAAGGTGCGGGCGGTAAGTGGCGAAAACCGATTTTTTCAGTTTCCCCCGATCGGATTCGGTTGAAACTGGTGTCGATCGTTCGGGCTCCGAGGGGCCTTCAAGGTGGTATACAAACCGCGGGAATGCTCGGGAAGGTGCGGACGGTAAGTAACAAAAACCGATTTTTTCAGTTTTCCCCGCTCGGATTCAGTTGAAACTGGTGACGATCGTTCGGGCTCTGAGGGGCCTTAAAGGTGGTATACATGCCGCGGGAATTTGCGCTCATTTAATATATATGACGGCGCGTTGCTATGTATTAGTTTTAATTATAACTTCGCAATTATTACGTTTCGATTTTAATTGATTTATGTAATGGATTATATTAGAAGAATATTTAAAATGGAGCGGGTAACCCCGAATAGGGTAGTAGGTGTAGCCACGAGGAATAGCAGACGTCATTGGTTGACAGCTATGGCGTGAGATGTTCACCAATTAACCTATTGGCTCCTAATCTATCGTAATTTTGTTAATCTTATGAGATTTATTGTAAAACTGTTATGTAAGCGAGTAATAAGATACTGCAGAATATAAGTGTGACTTTTATTTAAACATCTCTGTTGCTACAACGCCCACAAATGAATAGAAACAGCCAAGACCGCTATTAGGCCCCTTCTGATGCTTCTACATCAGAAGTGGGATTACCAGCAACTAATGAGGAACAAAATACAGGATAAAGTGTTAATATTTGACAAGATGTGAAAATTGTAAAAAAATGTGAAGTTGAAAATTTATTTTTGACATGCAGAAACAAAATTTTACGGGAGCCATTAGTATCTGACATTTAAAAAAAATGTTACGAAAGTTTAATTCTGATGCTGCAGACCACGACGTTCTCACTTGGTGTGACATATGTTTATAAGAAAAACTTATTTATGGCAGTGATTTGATAATTACAATGAGCAAGGCACAAAAAGAGTTCAGAGAGAATTTGACAAATCCGAGATTGATTGCAATTGTAAAGGAAAGTATTAAAAAATAAGTTAAGTATTCGTGACAGTAAGAATATCGCTTCTGATTTAATGCGGAACTCAAGTTCTCGCAGGATTCAGTTGACATAGTTAATGAATAATTTGTCAGCATTGGTGGAAATCTTGCCGAGAAGATAAAAAAAATAGGTCTCCTAATATTAGTGGAAAACCACAAGTAGATAACATCAAATTGTCGTTCGTTTTACTTGATACTGATGAAATTGAAGTTGTAAGAATTATAGATTCGTTAAAATCTAACTGTGATTTTGGTGTAAGGGGAAATGAACACAAACTATTCGAAAGCTATCTCACGGATAGAATTCAAAGCACTAAAATAGAAGAATATATCAGCATAAACCTTCCTATCATATATGGCATTCCACAGGGAAGTATATTGGGACCAACACTATTTTAATATTGAATTTACCTATAAACTTTTGAAAAATTGTGTCTTTTACTGATGACACAGTTTTACTAGTAAAAGGAGAACCTGGGAAAAAGCCTTTTATAATGCTCAGGTACTCAAGGGCTTGGCGTCATCTTGATTTGCTCAATCTAATTTTTCCCAGATTTAAATGGCCACAATTAAAATATCTGTTCTTAGCTAGATTTGATACTGTTGAGACTCCAGCTGCAATTTATGGCGATTACACAATGATGGTCCAAGGGAAGACGAGAGTTTATCTGCGTATGTCGGGCGCAGCTTATTACACTGTTCAGAAATATTTAGAGGATAAACATGTATGAAAATAATGTCTATTGAATGTCATGCAGGATAGCTGCCAGCTAAGATTATTACCAAATTAATGATGTTATAAATGATAACACGCCTTGGGAATGAAATGCTCGCTTCAGTGTCTTTCAAAGAAAGAGAGGACATCCGATTAGTGAGAAGACTACTCCGACTATGGAAGTGAAAAAGCCACTAATAGAATCATCACAGCGATGCTATAACTGTGACAAGCAGGGTCACGTACTCAGTGATTGTTGTGGCAATAGTCGTTGTAATAGCAATTTCTTATTTACGTTGTGAGATTTCAGATCTACCTCTGCCTCATCTCTACAGTCTAAGGAAGTTGGTGTGCATATGAAGGTGATTACTCTGACTTGCTTCACGTGTGGTGAATGCGGCCACATCGCAATGTGCTGCATTAGTATGGATACCAAGGCAAGCGATGAACGGGTTGAACGATGGGTGAATGTTTGCTCCACTCAACTAGCTATGGATCAGTTCTTAGATGAATCTGGTGAGAAGTTTTCATTTTGTTTTGGTTCTGTTGCCGAATGCTCTTTAATAAAGTCAGCTCTGTCGAGATAAATAATAATAAGTCATGGCAAGATGCACTACCTGACAATCAGCTAGCCATTAGCGCAGCTATTATGAGTAGGATAACACGCCTTGGGAATGAAATGCTCGCTTCAGTGTCTTTCAAAGAAAGAGAGGACATCCGATTAGTGAGAAGACTACTCCGACTATGGAAGTGAAAAAGCCACTAATAGAATCATCACAGCGATGCTATAACTGTGACAAGCAGGGTCACGTACTCAGTGATTGTTGTGGCAATAGTCGTTGTAATAGCAATTTCTTATTTACGTTGTGAGATTTCAGATCTACCTCTGCCTCATCTCTACAGTCTAAGGAAGTTGGTGTGCATATGAAGGTGATTACTCTGACTTGCTTCACGTGTGGTGAATGCGGCCACATCGCAATGTGCTGCATTAGTATGGATACCAAGGCAAGCGATGAACGGGTTGAACGATGGGTGAATGTTTGCTCCACTCAACTAGCTATGGATCAGTTCTTAGATGAATCTGGTGAGAAGTTTTCATTTTGTTTTGGTTCTGTTGCCGAATGCTCTTTAATAAAGTCAGCTCTGTCGAGATAAATAATAATAAGTCATGGCAAGATGCACTACCTGACAATCAGCTAGCCATTAGCGCAGCTATTATGAGTAGGATAACCAGGGCGAGTCCTTTAGAATTGTTAGTAGTAAAGGTTTCTATACATCTAAACTTAATGTAATTAACCACGGATGAATTTAATTTGAATCTTATTATCGGGCAATCGACACGAGCAAAAGAAACTAATGCTTCTTCTGAGAAGGTTTAGTTTGATAAACGTAAAGCAAAGTTAAAGAATTAAGTAGATGATTATGTGCTGTAACCAAACCAAGCTTGACCCAAAATTTTAAAGACTTTTAAAAAAGCCCGTAAGCCCGTAGTAATTGGCTTTCAATTCTAGTAGCACGTAGTAGTGCCGGAGATTGCAAGCAACAAAATAAAGTCAGAATGTGCCGATGACGGCCATGTTAAATAGTTACATACCCCATTTACCCTGTAGTAGCCTGTGTGGCTAAGACAAACAAACAAAGCTAAGACAAACAAAACAAACAAAAAAAAAAAAACAAAAAAAAAAAAAGAAAAACTAGCCTTTGTGGCAACGACTAGCCCTTGTGGCAACGACTAGATTTTGGGGCAACGACTAGCCTTTGTGGCAACGACTAGCCCTTGTGGCAACGACTAGCCTGTGTGGCGACGAGTAGCCTGTGTGGCGACGAGTGGCCTGTGTGGCAACGAGTAGCCTGTGTGGCGACGAGTAGCCTGTGTGGCGACGAGTAGCCTGAGTGGTAGCAGCTGGCCTGTGTGGCAGCAGCTGGCCTGTGTGGCAATGACTAGCCTATGTGGCAAGTACTAGCCTGTGTGGCAATGGCTGGCCTGTGTGGCAAAAAGTAGCCTATGTGGCAATGACTGGCCTGTGTGGCAATGACTGGCCTGTGTGGCAATTACTAACCGTTGTGGCAATGACTTGTCTGTGTGACTGTTAACCTATGTGGTATTGACTAACGGATGTAACATTTGTAAGATTGTTATGTTTGCCTTATACGAAACATTTCGTAGTATTTGTAATACACTTATAAAATTGTAATCACTACGAGTTCACTGTTACATCCACTAAGGGGAGATATTGTGTGGTCAGGAAGACCGAACGGGACGTATTGCAAAGCACTATGTTTATTGTTCACAGATTGAACCTATGCACACGAGGACGTGTGACGATGCAGGACGGCCGTGACGGCGCGTTGCTATGTATTAGTTTTAATTATAACTTCGCAATTATTACGTTTCGATTTTAATTGATTTATGTAATGGATTATATTAGAAGAATATTTAAAATGGAGCGGGTAACCCCGAATAGGGTAGTAGGTGTAGCCACGAGGAATAGCAGACGTCATTGGTTGACAGCTATGGCGTGAGATGTTCACCAATTAACCTATTGGCTCCTAATCTATCGTAATTTTGTTAATCTTATGAGATTTATTGTAAAACTGTTATGTAAGCGAGTAATAAGATACTGCAGAATATAAGTGTGACTTTTATTTAAACATCTCTGTTGCTACAACGCCCACAAATGAATAGAAACAGCCAAGACCGCTATTAGGCCCCTTCTGATGCTTCTACATATATATTTTTATGAAATCTAACAAAAATAAATCGAAATGAGAGAAAAAAAAGTAAAAAATGTTCAACCCAACCTAACCTAAGAATAAAAATCTTTTGTTTATTAAAAACTTCTCATTTAATATATATATTTTTATGAAATCTAACAAAAAGAAATCGAAATGAGAGAATAAAAATGTAAAAAAATGTTCAACCTAACCTAAACTAAGAATAAAAATCTTTGTTTATTGAAAACTTCTCATTTAATATATATATTTTTATGAAATCTAACAAAAAGAAATCGAAATGAGAGAATAAAAATGTAAAAAAATGTTCAACCTAACCTAACCTAAGAATAAAAATCTTTTGTTTATTGAAAACTTCTCATTTAATATATATATTTTTATGAAATCTAACAAAAAGAAATCGAAATGAGAGAATAAAAATGTAAAAAAATGTTCAACCTAACCTAACCTAAGAATAAAAATCTTTTGTTTATTGAAAACTTTTCAGTTTTCCCCGCTCGGATTCGGTTGAAACTGGTGTCGTGGTATACAACCCGCGGGAATGCGCGGGAAGGTGCGGGCGGTAAGTGGCGAAAACCGATTTTTTCAGTTTTCCCCGCTCGGATTCGGTTGAAACTGGTGTCGATCGTTCAAGCTCCGAGGGGCCTTCAAGGTGGTATACAACCCGCGAGAATGCGCAGGAAGGTATGGAAGGTAAGTGGCGAAAACCGATTTTTTCAGTTTTCCCCGCTCGGATTCGGTTGAAACTGGTGTCGATCGTTCGGGCTCCGAGGGGCCTTCAAAGTGGTATACAACCCGCGGGAATGCGCGGGAAGGTGCGGGCGGTAAGTGGCGAAAACCGATTTTTTCAATTTTCCCCGCTCGGATTTAGTTGAAATTGGTGTCGATCGTTCGGGCTCCGAGAGGCCTTTAAGATGGTATACAACCCGCGTGAATGCGCGGAAAGGTGCGGGCGGTAAGTGGCGAAAACCGATTTTTTCAGTTTTCCCTGCTCGGATTCAGTTGAAACTGGTGTTGATCGTTCGGGCTCCAAGGGGCTCTCAAGGTGGTATACAAATCGCAGGTATGCGCGGGAAGGTGCGGGCGGTAAGTGGCGAAAACCGATTTTTTCAGTTTTCCCCGCTCGGATTCGGTTGAAACTGGTGTCGATCGTTCGGGCTCCGAGAGGCCTTTAAGATAGTATACAACCCGCGTGAATGCGCGGGAAGGTGCGGGCGGTAAGTGGCGAAAACCGATTTTTTCAGTTTTCCCTGCTCGGATTCAGTTGAAACTGGTGTTGATCGTTCGGGCTCCGAGGGGCCTTCAAGGTGGTATACAAACCGCGGGAATGCGTTGGAAGGTGCGGACGGTAAGTAACAAAAACCGATTTTTTCAGTTTTCCCCACTCGGATTCAGTTGAAACTGGTGTCGATCGATCGGGCTCCGAGGGGCCTTCAAGGTGGTATACAACCCGCGGGAATTCGCGCTCATTTAATATATATATTTTTATGAAATCTAACAAAAAGGAATCGAAATGAGAGAATAAAAATGTAAAAAAATGTTCAACCTAACCTAACCAAAGAATAAAAATCTTTGTTTATTGAAAACTTCTCATTTAATATATATATTTTTATGAAATCTAACAAAAAGGAATCGAAATGAGAGAATAAAAATGTAAAAAAATGTTCAACCTAACCTAACCTAAGAATAAAAATCTTTTGTTTATTGAAAACTTCTCATTTAATATATATATTTTTATGAAATCTAACAAAAAGAAATCGAAATGAGAGAATAAAAATGTAAAAAAATGTTCAACCTAACCTAACCTAAGAATAAAAATCTTTTGTTTATTGAAAACTTCTCATTTAATATATATATTTTTATGAAATCTAACAAAAAGAAATCGAAATGAGAGAATAAAAATGTAAAAAAATGTTCAACCTAACCTAACCTAAGAATAAAAATCTTTTGTTTATTGAAAACTTCTCATTTAATATATATATTTTTATGAAATCTAACAAAAAGAAATCGAAATGAGAGAATAAAAATGTAAAAAAATGTTCAACCTAACCTAACCTAAGAATAAAAATCTTTTGTTTATTGAAAACTTCTCATTTAATATATATATTTTTATGAAATCTAACAAAAAGAAATCGAAATGAGAGAATAAAAATGTAAAAAAATGTTCAACCTAACCTAACCTAAGAATAAAAATCTTTTGTTTATTGAAAACTTCTCATTTAATATATATATTTTTATGAAATCTAACAAAAAGAAATCGAAATGAGAGAATAAAAATGTAAAAAAATGTTCAACCAAACCTAACCTAAGAATAAAAATCTTTTGTTTATTGAAAACTTCTCATTTAATATATATATTTTTATGAAATCTAACAAAAAGAAATCGAAATGAGAGAATAAAAATGTAAAAAAATGTTCAACCTAACCTAACCTAAGAATAAAAATCTTTTGTTTATTGAAAACTTCTCATTTAATATATATATTTTTATGAAATCTAACAAAAAGAAATCGAAATGAGAGAATAAAAATGTAAAAAAATGTTCAACCTAACCTAACCTAAGAATAAAAATCTTTTGTTTATTGAAAACTTTTCAGTTTTCCCCGCTCGGATTCGGTTGTAACTGGTGTCGTGGTATACAACCCGCGGGAATGCGCGGGAAGGTGCGGGCGGTAAGTGGCGAATACCGATTTTTTCAGTTTTTCCCACTCGGATTCGGTTGAAACTGGTGTCGATCGTTCAGGCTCCGAGGGGCCTTGAATGTGGTATACAACCCGCGGGAATGCGCGGGAAGGTGCGGGCTGTAAGTGGCGAAAACCGATTTTTTCAGTTTTCCCTGCTCGGATTCAGTTGAAACTGGTGTTGATCGTTCGGGCTCCAAGAAGCCCTCAAGGTGGTATACAAACCGCAGGTATGCGCGGGAAGGTGCGGGCGGTAAGTGGCGAAAACCGATTTTTTCAGTTTTTCCCGCTCGGATTCGGTTGAAACTGGTGTCGATCGTTCGGGCTCTGAGAGGCCTTTAAGATGGTATACAACCCGCGTGAATGCGCGGGAAGGTGCGGGCGGTAAGTGGCGAAAACCGATTTTTTCAGTTTTCCCTGCTCGGATTCAGTTGAAACTGGTGTTGATCGTTCGGGCTCCAAGGGGCCCTCAAGGTGGTATACAAACCGCAGGTATGCGCGGGAAGGTGCGGGCGGTAAGTGGCGAAAACCGATTTTTTCAGTTTTCCCCGCTCGGATTCGGTTGAAACTGGTGTCGATCGTTCGGGCTCCGAGAGGCCTTTAAGATGGTATACAACCCGCGTGAATGCGCGGGAAGGTGCGGGCGGTAAGTGGCGAAAACCGATTTTTTCAGTTTTCCCTGCTCGGATTCAGTTGAAACTGGTGTTGATCGTTCGGGCTCCGAGGGGCCTTCAAGGTGGTATACAAACCGCGGGAATGCGTTGGAAGGTGCGGACGGTAAGTAACAAAAACCGATTTTTTCAGTTTTCCCCACTCGGATTCAGTTGAAACTGGTGTCGATCGATCGGGCTCCGAGGGGCCTTCAAGGTGGTATACAACCCGCGGGAATTCGCGCTCATTTAATATATATATTTTTATGAAATCTAACAAAAAGGAATCGAAATGAGAGAATAAAAATGTAAAAAAATGTTCAACCTAACCTAACCAAAGAATAAAAATCTTTGTTTATTGAAAACTTCTCATTTAATATATATATTTTTATGAAATCTAACAAAAAGGAATCGAAATGAGAGAATAAAAATGTAAAAAAATGTTCAACCTAACCTAACCTAAGAATAAAAATCTTTTGTTTATTGAAAACTTCTCATTTAATATATATATTTTTATGAAATCTAACAAAAAGAAATCGAAATGAGAGAATAAAAATGTAAAAAAATGTTCAACCTAACCTAACCTAAGAATAAAAATCTTTTGTTTATTGAAAACTTCTCATTTAATATATATATTTTTATGAAATCTAACAAAAAGAAATCGAAATGAGAGAATAAAAATGTAAAAAAATGTTCAACCTAACCTAACCTAAGAATAAAAATCTTTTGTTTATTGAAAACTTCTCATTTAATATATATATTTTTATGAAATCTAACAAAAAGAAATCGAAATGAGAGAATAAAAATGTAAAAAAATGTTCAACCTAACCTAACCAAAGAATAAAAATCTTTGTTTATTGAAAACTTCTCATTTAATATATATATTTTTATGAAATCTAACAAAAAGAAATCGAAATGAGAGAATAAAAATGTAAAAAAATGTTCAACCTAACCTAACCTAAGAATAAAAATCTTTTGTTTATTGAAAACTTCTCATTTAATATATATATTTTTATGAAATCTAACAAAAAGAAATCGAAATGAGAGAATAAAAATGTAAAAATATGTTCAACCTAACCTAACCTAAGAATAAAAATCTTTTGTTTATTGAAAACTTTTCAGTTTTCCCCGCTCGGATTCGGTTGTAACTTATGTCGTGGTATACAACCCGCGGGAATGCGCGGGAAGGTGCGGGCGGTAAGTGGCGAATACCGATTTTTTCAGTTTTCCCCACTCGGATTCGGTTGAAACTGGTGTCGATCGTTCGGGCTCCGAGGGGCCTTGAATGTGGTATACAACCCGCGGGAATGCGCGGGAAGGTGCGGGCTGTAAGTGGCGAAAACCGATTTTTTCAGTTTTGCCCCGCTCGGATTCAGTTGAATCTGGTGTCGATCGTTCGGGCTTAAGAGGCCTTCAAGGTGGTATACAACCCGCGGGAATGCGCGGGAAGGTGCGGGCGGTAAGTGGCGAAAACCGATTTTTTCAGTTTTCCCCACTCGGATTCAGTTCAAATTGGTGTCGAACGTTCAGGCTCCGAGGGTCCCTCAAGGTGGTATACAACCCGCGGGAATGCGCGGGAAGGTGCGGGCGGTAAGTGGCGAAAACCGATTTTTTCAGTTTTCCCCACTCGGATTCAGTTGAAACTGGTGTCGATCGTTCAAGCTCCGAGGGGCCTTCAAGGTGGTATACAACCCGCGAGAATGCGCAGGAAGGTATGGAAGGTAAGTGGCGAAAACCGATTTTTTCAGTTTTCCCCGCTCGGATTCGGTTGAAACTGGTGTCGATCGTTCGGGCTCCGAGGGGCCTTCAAAGTGGTATACAACCCGCGGGAATGCGCGGGAAGGTGCGGGCGGTAAGTTGCGAAAACCGATTTTTTCAGTTTTCCCCCCTCGGATTCGGTTGAAACTGGTGTCGATCGTTCAGGCTCCGAGGGGCCTTCAAGGTGGTATACAACCCGCGAGAATGCGCGGGAAGGTGCGGGCGGTAAGTGGCGAAAACCGATTTTTTCAATTTTCCCCGCTCGGATTTAGTTGAAATTGGTGTCGATCGTTCGGGCTCCGAGAGGCCTTTAAGATGGTATACAACCCGCGTGAATGCGCGGGAAGGTGCGGGCGGTAAGTGGCGAAAACCGATTTTTTCAGTTTTCCCTGCTCGGATTCAGTTGAAACTGGTGTTGATCGTTCGGGCTCCAAGGGGCCCTCAAGGTGGTATACAAACCGCAGGTATGCGCGGGAAGGTGCGGGCGGTAAGTGGCGAAAACCGATTTTTTCAGTTTTCCCCGCTCGGATTCGGTTGAAACTGGTGTCGATCGTTCGGGCTCCGAGAGGCCTTTAAGAAGGTATACAACCCGCGTGAATGCGCGGGAAGGTGCGGGCGGTAAGTGGCGAAAACCGATTTTTTCAGATTTCCCTGCTCGGATTCAGTTGAAACTGGTGTTGATCGTTCGGGCTCCGAGGGGCCTTCAAGGTGGTATACAAACCGCGGGAATGCGTTGGAAGGTGCGGACGGTAAGTAACAAAAACCGATTTTTTCAGTTTTCCCCACTCGGATTCAGTTGAAACTGGTGTCGATCGATCGGGCTCCGAGGGGCCTTCAAGGTGGTTTACAACCCGCGGGAATTCGCGCTCATTTAATATATATATTTTTATGAAATCTAACAAAAAGGAATCGAAATGAGAGAATAAAAATGTAAAAAAATGTTCAACCTAACCTAACCTAAGAATAAAAATCTTTTGTTTATTGAAAACTTCTCATTTAATATATATATTTTTATGAAATCTAACAAAAAGAAATCGAAATGAGAGAATAAAAATGTAAAAAAATGTTCAACCTAACCTAACCTAAGAATAAAAATCTTTTGTTTATTGAAAACTTCTCATTTAATATATATATTTTTATGAAATCTAACAAAAAGAAATCGAAATGAGAGAATAAAAATGTAAAAAAATGTTCAACCTAACCTAACCTAAGAATAAAAATCTTTTGTTTATTGAAAACTTCTCATTTAATATATATATTTTTATGAAATCTAACAAAAAGAAATCGAAATGAGAGAATAAAAATGTAAAAAAATGTTCAACCTAACCTAACCTAAGAATAAAAATCTTTTGTTTATTGAAAACTTCTCATTTAATATATATATTTTTATGAAATCTAACAAAAAGAAATCGAAATGAGAGAATAAAAATGTAAAAAAATGTTCAACCTAACCTAACCTAAGAATAAAAATCTTTTGTTTATTGAAAACTTCTCATTTAATATATATATTTTTATGAAATCTAACAAAAAGAAATCGAAATGAGAGAATAAAAATGTAAAAAAATGTTCAACCTAACCTAACCTAAGAATAAAAATCTTTTGTTTATTGAAAACTTTTCAGTTTTCCCCGCTCGGATTCGGTTGTAACTGGTGTCGTGGTATACAACCCGCGGGAATGCGCGGGAAGGTGCGGGCTGTAAGTGGCGAAAACCGATTTTTTCAGTTTTGCCCCGCTCGGATTCAGTTGAATCTGGTGTCGATCGTTCGGGCTTAAGAGGCCTTCAAGGTGGTATACAACCCGCGGGAATGCGCGGGAAGGTGCGGGCGGTAAGTGGCGAAAACCGATTTTTTCAGTTTTCCCCACTCGGATTCAGTTGAAATTGGTGTCGAACGTTCAGGCTCCGAGGGTCCCTCAAGGTGGTATACAACCAGCGGGAATGCGCGGGAAGGTGCGGGCGGTAAGTGGCGAAAACCGATTTTTTCAGTTTTCCCCACTCGGATTCAGTTGAAACTGGTGTTGATCGTTCGGGCTCCAAGGGGCCCTCAAGGTGGTATACAAACCGCAGGTATGCGCGGGAAGGTGCGGGCGGTAAGTGGCGAAAACCGATTTTTTCAGTTTTCCCCGCTCGGATTCGGTTGAAACTGGTGTCGATCGTTCGGGCTCCGAGAGGCCTTTAAGAAGGTATACAACCCGCGTGAATGCGCGGGAAGGTGCGGGCGGTAAGTGGCGAAAACCGATTTTTTCAGATTTCCCTGCTCGGATTCAGTTGAAACTGGTGTTGATCGTTCGGGCTCCGAGGGGCCTTCAAGGTGGTATACAAACCGCGGGAATGCGTTGGAAGGTGCGGACGGTAAGTAACAAAAACCGATTTTTTCAGTTTTCCCCACTCGGATTCAGTTGAAACTGGTGTCGATCGATCGGGCTCCGAGGGGCCTTCAAGGTGGTTTACAACCCGCGGGAATTCGCGCTCATTTAATATATATATTTTTATGAAATCTAACAAAAAGGAATCGAAATGAGAGAATAAAAATGTAAAAAAATGTTCAACCTAACCTAACCTAAGAATAAAAATCTTTTGTTTATTGAAAACTTCTCATTTAATATATATATTTTTATGAAATCTAACAAAAAGAAATCGAAATGAGAGAATAAAAATGTAAAAAAATGTTCAACCTAACCTAACCTAAGAATAAAAATCTTTTGTTTATTGAAAACTTCTCATTTAATATATATATTTTTATGAAATCTAACAAAAAGAAATCGAAATGAGAGAATAAAAATGTAAAAAAATGTTCAACCTAACCTAACCTAAGAATAAAAATCTTTTGTTTATTGAAAACTTCTCATTTAATATATATATTTTTATGAAATCTAACAAAAAGAAATCGAAATGAGAGAATAAAAATGTAAAAAAATGTTCGACCTAACCTAACCTAAGAATAAAAATCTTTTGTTTATTGAAAACTTCTCATTTAATATATATATTTTTATGAAATCTAACAAAAAGAAATCGAAATGAGAGAATAAAAATGTAAAAAAATGTTCAACCTAACCTAACCTAAGAATAAAAATCTTTTGTTTATTGAAAACTTCTCATTTAATATATATATTTTTATGAAATCTAACAAAAAGAAATCGAAATGAGAGAATAAAAATGTAAAAAAATGTTCAACCTAACCTAACCTAAGAATAAAAATCTTTTGTTTATTGAAAACTTTTCAGTTTTCCCCGCTCGGATTCGGTTGTAACTGGTGTCGTGGTATACAACCCGCGGGAATGCGCGGGAAGGTGCGGGCGGTAAGTGGCGAATACCGATTTTTTCAGTTTTCCCCACTCGGATTCGGTTGAAACTGGTGTCGATCGTTCGGGCTCCGAGGGGCCTTCAAGGTGGTATACAACCCGCGAGAATGCGCAGGAAGGTATGGAAGGTAAGTGGCGAAAACCGATTTTTTCAGTTTTCCCCGCTCGGATTCGGTTGAAACTGGTGTCGATCGTTCGGGCTCCGAGGGGCCTTCAAAGTGGTATACAACCCGCGGGAATGCGCGGGAAGGTGCGGGCGGTAAGTTGCGAAAACCGATTTTTTCAGTTTTCCCCCCTCGGATTCGGTTGAAACTGGTGTCGATCGTTCAGGCTCCGAGGGGCCTTCAAGGTGGTATACAACCCGCGAGAATGCGCGGGAAGGTGCGGGCGGTAAGTGGCGAAAACCGATTTTTTCAATTTTCCCCGCTCGGATTTAGTTGAAATTGGTGTCGATCGTTCGGGCTCCGAGAGGCCTTTAAGATGGTATACAACCCGCGTGAATGCGCGGGAAGGTGCGGGCGGTAAGTGGCGAAAACCGATTTTTTCAGTTTTCCCTGCTCGGATTCAGTTGAAACTGGTGTTGATCGTTCGGGCTCCGAGGGGCCTTCAAGGTGGTATACAAACCGCGGGAATGCGTTGGAAGGTGCGGACGGTAAGTAACAAAAACCGATTTTTTCAGTTTTCCCCACTCGGATTCAGTTGAAACTGGTGTCGATCGATCGGGCTCCGAGGGGCCTTCAAGGTGGTATACAACCCGCGGGAATTCGCGCTCATTTAATATATATATTTTTATGAAATCTAACAAAAAGGAATCGAAATGAGAGAATAAAAATGTAAAAAAATGTTCAACCTAACCTAACCAAAGAATAAAAATCTTTGTTTATTGAAAACTTCTCATTTAATATATATATTTTTATGAAATCTAACAAAAAGGAATCGAAATGAGAGAATAAAAATGTAAAAAAATGTTCAACCTAACCTAACCTAAGAATAAAAATCTTTTGTTTATTGAAAACTTCTCATTTAATATATATATTTTTATGAAATCTAACAAAAAGAAATCGAAATGAGAGAATAAAAATGTAAAAAAATGTTCAACCTAACCTAACCTAAGAATAAAAATCTTTTGTTTATTGAAAACTTCTCATTTAATATATATATTTTTATGAAATCTAACAAAAAGAAATCGAAATGAGAGAATAAAAATGTAAAAAAATGTTCAACCTAACCTAACCTAAGAATAAAAATCTTTTGTTTATTGAAAACTTTTCAGTTTTCCCCGCTCGGATTCGGTTGTAACTGGTGTCGTGGTATACAACCCGCGGGAATGCGCGGGAAGGTGCGGGCGGTAAGTGGCGAATACCGATTTTTTCAGTTTTCCCCACTCGGATTCGGTTGAAACTGGTGTCGATCGTTCGGGTTCCGAGGGGCCTTGAATGTGGTATACAACCCGCGGGAATGCGCGGGAAGGTGCGGGCTGTAAGTGGCGAAAACCGATTTTTTCAGTTTTGCCCCGCTCGGATTCAGTTGAATCTGGTGTCGATCGTTCGGGCTTAAGAGGCCTTCAAGGTGGTATACAACCCGCGGGAATGCGCGGGAAGGTGCGGGCGGTAAGTGGCGAAAACCGATTTTTTCAGTTTTCCCCACTCGGATTCAGTTGAAATTGGTGTCGAACGTTCAGGCTCCGAGGGTCCCTCAAGGTGGTATACAACCCGCGGGAATGCGCGGGAAGGTGCGGGCGGTAAGTTGCGAAAACCGATTTTTTCAGTTTTCCCCACTCGGATTCGGTTGAAACTGGTGTCGATCGTTCAGGCTCCGAGGGGCCTTCAAGGTGGTATACAACCCGCGAGAATGCGCGGGAAGGTGCGGGCGGTAAGTGGCGAAAACCGATTTTTTCAATTTTCCCCGCTCGGATTTAGTTGAAATTGGTGTCGATCGTTCGGGCTCCGAGAGGCCTTTAAGATGGTATACAACCCGCGAGAATGCGCAGGAAGGTATGGAAGGTAAGTGGCGAAAACCGATTTTTTCAGTTTTCCCCGCTCGGATTCGGTTGAAACTGGTGTCGATCGTTCGGGCACCGAGAGGCCTTTAAGATGGTATACAACCCGCGTGAATGCGCGGGAAGGTGCGGGCGGTAAGTGGCGAAAACCGATTTTTTCAGTTTTCCCTGCTCGGATTCAGTTGAAACTGGTGTTGATCGTTCGGGCTCCGAGGGGCCTTCAAGGTGGTATACAAACCGCGGGAATGCGTTGGAAGGTGCGGACGGTAAGTAACAAAAACCGATTTTTTCAGTTTTCCCCACTCGGATTCAGTTGAAACTGGTGTCGATCGATCGGGCTCCGAGGGGCCTTCAAGGTGGTATACAACCCGCGGGAATTCGCGCTCATTTAATATATATATTTTTATGAAATCTAACAAAAAGGAATCGAAATGAGAGAATAAAAATGTAAAAAAATGTTCAACCTAACCTAACCAAAGAATAAAAATCTTTGTTTATTGAAAACTTCTCATTTAATATATATATTTTTATGAAATCTATCAAAAAGGAATCGAAATGAGAGAATAAAAATGTAAAAAAATGTTCAACCTAACCTAACCTAAGAATAAAAATCTTTTGTTTATTGAAAACTTCTCATTTAATATATATATTTTTATGAAATCTAACAAAAAGAAATCGAAATGAGAGAATAAAAATGTAAAAAAATGTTCAACCTAACCTAACCTAAGAATAAAAATCTTTTGTTTATTGAAAACTTTTCAGTTTTCCCCGCTCGGATTCGGTTGTAACTGGTGTCGTGGTATACAACCCGCGGGAATGCGCAGGAAGGTGCGGGCGGTAAGTGGCGAATACCGATTTTTTCAGTTTTCCCCACTCGGATTCGGTTGAAACTGGTGTCGATCGTTCGGGCTCCGAGGGGCCTTGAATGTGGTATACAACCCGCGGGAATGCGCGGGAAGGTGCGGGCTGTAAGTGGCGAAAACCGATTTTTTCAGTTTTGCCCCGCTCGGATTCAGTTGAATCTGGTGTCGATCGTTCGGGCTTAAGAGGCCTTCAAGGTGGTATACAACCCGCGGGAATGCGCGGGAAGGTGCGGGCGGTAAGTGGCGAAAACCGATTTTTTCAGTTTTCCCCACTCGGATTCAGTTGAAATTGGTGTCGAACGTTCAGGCTCCGAGGGTCCCTCAAGGTGGTATACAACCCGCGGGAATGCGCGGGAAGGTGCGGGCGGTAAGTGGCGAAAACCGATTTTTTCAGTTTTCCCCACTCGGATTCAGTTGAAACTGGTGTCGATCGTTCAAGCTCCGAGGGGCCTTCAAGGTGGTATACAACCCGCGAGAATGCGCAGGAAGGTATGGAAGGTAAGTGGCGAAAACCGATTTTTTCAGTTTTCCCCGCTCGGATTCGGTTGAAACTGGTGTCGATCGTTCGGGCTCCGAGGGGCCTTCAAAGTGGTATACAACCCGCGGGAATGCGCGGGAAGGTGCGGGCGGTAAGTTGCGAAAACCGATTTTTTCAGTTTTCCCCCCTCGGATTCGGTTGAAACTGGTGTCGATCGTTCAGGCTCCGAGGGGCCTTCAAGGTGGTATACAACCCGCGAGAATGCGCGGGAAGGTGCGGGCGGTAAGTGGCGAAAACCGATTTTTTCAATTTTCCCCGCTCGGATTTAGTTGAAATTGGTGTCGATCGTTCGGGCTCCGAGAGGCCTTTAAGATGGTATACAACCCGCGTGAATGCGCGGGAAGGTGCGGGCGGTAAGTGGCGAAAACCGATTTTTTCAGTTTTCCCTGCTCGGATTCAGTTGAAACTGGTGTTGATCGTTCGGGCTCCAAGGGGCCCTCAAGGTGGTATACAAACCGCAGGTATGCGCGGGAAGGTGCGGGCGGTAAGTGGCGAAAACCGATTTTTTCAGTTTTCCCCGCTCGGATTCGGTTGAAACTGGTGTCGATCGTTCGGGCTCCGAGAGGCCTTTAAGATGGTATACAACCCGCGTGAATGCGCGGGAAGGTGCGGGCGGTAAGTGGCGAAAACCGATTTTTTCAGTTTTCCCTGCTCGGATTCAGTTGAAACTGGTGTTGATCGTTCGGGCTCCAAGGGGCCCTCAAGGTGGTATACAAACCGCAGGTATGCGCGGGAAGGTGCGGGCGGTAAGTGGCGAAAACCGATTTTTTCAGTTTTCCCCGCTCGGATTCGGTTGAAACTGGTGTCGATCGTTCGGGCTCCGAGAGGCCTTTAAGATGGTATACAAACCGCGTGAATGCGCGGGAAGGTGCGGGCGGTAAGTGGCGAAAACCGATTTTTTCAGTTTTCCCTGCTCGGATTCAGTTGAAACTGGTGTTGATCGTTCGGGCTCCGAGGGGCCTTCAAGGTGGTATACAAACCGCGGGAATGCGTTGGAAGGTGCGGACGGTAAGTAACAAAAACCGATTTTTTCAGTTTTCCCCCACTCGGATTCAGTTGAAACTGGTGTCGATCGATCGGGCTCCGAGGGGCCTTCAAGGTGGTATACAACCCGCGGGAATTCGCGCTCATTTAATATATATATTTTTATGAAATCTAACAAAAAGGAATCGAAATGAGAGAATAAAAATGTAAAAAAATGTTCAACCTAACCTAACCAAAGAATAAAAATCTTTGTTTATTGAAAACTTCTCATTTAATATATATATTTTTATGAAATCTAACAAAAAGGAATCGAAATGAGAGAATAAAAATGTAAAAAAATGTTCAACCTAACCTAACCAAAGAATAAAAATCTTTGTTTATTGAAAACTTCTCATTTAATATATATATTTTTATGAAATCTAACAAAAAGGAATCGAAATGAGAGAATAAAAATGTAAAAAAATGTTCAACCTAACCTAACCTAAGAATAAAAATCTTTTGTTTATTGAAAACTTCTCATTTAATATATATATTTTTATGAAATCTAACAAAAAGAAATCGAAATGAGAGAATAAAAATGTAAAAAAATGTTCAACCTAACCTAACCTAAGAATAAAAATCTTTTGTTTATTGAAAACTTCTCATTTAATATATATATTTTTATGAAATCTAACAAAAAGAAATCGAAATGAGAGAATAAAAATGTAAAAAAATGTTCAACCTAACCTAACCTAAGAATAAAAATCTTTTGTTTATTGAAAACTTCTCATTTAATATATATATTTTTATGAAATCTAACAAAAAGAAATCGAAATGAGAGAATAAAAATGTAAAAAAATGTTCAACCTAACCTAACCTAAGAATAAAAATCTTTTGTTTATTGAAAACTTCTCATTTAATATATATATTTTTATGAAATCTAACAAAAAGAAATCGAAATGAGAGAATAAAAATGTAAAAAAATGTTCAACCTAACCTAACCTAAGAATAAAAATCTTTTGTTTATTGAAAACTTCTCATTTAATATATATATTTTTATGAAATCTAACAAAAAGAAATCGAAATGAGAGAATAAAAATGTAAAAAAATGTTCAACCTAACCTAACCTAAGAATAAAAATCTTTTGTTTATTGAAAACTTCTCATTTAATATATATATTTTTATGAAATCTAACAAAAAGAAATCGAAATGAGAGAATAAAAATGTAAAAAAATGTTCAACCTAACCTAACCTAAGAATAAAAATCTTTTGTTTATTGAAAACTTCTCATTTAATATATATATTTTTATGAAATCTAACAAAAAGAAATCGAAATGAGAGAATAAAAATGTAAAAAAATGTTCAACCTAACCTAACCTAAGAATAAAAATCTTTTGTTTATTGAAAACTTTTCAGTTTTCCCCGCTCGGATTCGGTTGTAACTGGTGTCGTGGTATACAACCCGCGGGAATGCGCGGGAAGGTGCGGGCGGTAAGTGGCGAATACCGATTTTTTCAGTTTTCCCCACTCGGATTCGGTTGAAACTGGTGTCGATCGTTCGGGCTCCGAGGGGCCTTGAATGTGGTATACAACCCGCGGGAATGCGCGGGAAGGTGCGGGCTGTAAGTGGCGAAAACCGATTTTTTCAGTTTTGCCCCGCTCGGATTCAGTTGAATCTGGTGTCGATCGTTCAGGCTTAAGAGGCCTTCAAGGTGGTATACAACCCGCGGGAATGCGCGGGAAGGTGCGGGCGGTAAGTGGCGAAAACCGATTTTTTCAGTTTTCCCCACTCGGATTCAGTTGAAATTGGTGTCGAACGTTCAGGCTCCGAGGGTCCCTCAAGGTGGTATACAACCCGCGGGAATGCGCGGGAAGGTGCGGGCGGTAAGTGGCGAAAACCGATTTTTTCAGTTTTCCCCACTCGGATTCAGTTGAAACTGGTGTCGATCGTTCAAGCTCCGAGGGGCCTTCAAGGTGGTATACAACCCGCGAGAATGCGCAGGAAGGTATGGAAGGTAAGTGGCGAAAACCGATTTTTTCAGTTTTCCCCGCTCGGATTCGGTTGAAACTGGTGTCGATCGTTCGGGCTCCGAGGGGCCTTCAAAGTGGTATACAACCCGCGGGAATGCGCGGGAAGGTGCGGGCGGTAAGTTGCGAAAACCGATTTTTTCAGTTTTCCCCCCTCGGATTCGGTTGAAACTGGTGTCGATCGTTCAGGCTCCGAGGGGCCTTCAAGGTGGTATACAACCCGCGAGAATGCGCGGGAAGGTGCGGGCGGTAAGTGGCGAAAACCGATTTTTTCAATTTTCCCCGCTCGGATTTAGTTGAAATTGGTGTCGATCGTTCGGGCTCCGAGAGGCCTTTAAGATGGTATACAACCCGCGTGAATGCGCGGGAAGGTGCGGGCGGTAAGTGGCGAAAACCGATTTTTTCAGTTTTCCCTGCTCGGATTCAGTTGAAACTGGTGTTGATCGTTCGGGCTCCAAGGGGCCCTCAAGGTGGTATACAAACCGCAGGTATGCGCGGGAAGGTGCGGGCGGTAAGTGGCGAAAACCGATTTTTTCAGTTTTCCCCGCTCGGATTCGGTTGAAACTGGTGTCGATCGTTCGGGCTCCGAGAGGCCTTTAAGATGGTATACAACCCGCGTGAATGCGCGGGAAGGTGCGGGCGGTAAGTGGCGAAAACCGATTTTTTCAGTTTTCCCTGCTCGGATTCAGTTGAAACTGGTGTTGATCGTTCGGGCTCCAAGGGGCCCTCAAGGTGGTATACAAACCGCAGGTATGCGCGGGAAGGTGCGGGCGGTAAGTGGCGAAAACCGATTTTTTCAGTTTTCCCCGCTCGGATTCGGTTGAAACTGGTGTCGATCGTTCGGGCTCCGAGAGGCCTTTAAGATGGTATACAAACCGCGTGAATGCGCGGGAAGGTGCGGGCGGTAAGTGGCGAAAACCGATTTTTTCAGTTTTCCCTGCTCGGATTCAGTTGAAACTGGTGTTGATCGTTCGGGCTCCGAGGGGCCTTCAAGGTGGTATACAAACCGCGGGAATGCGTTGGAAGGTGCGGACGGTAAGTAACAAAAACCGATTTTTTCAGTTTTCCCCACTCGGATTCAGTTGAAACTGGTGTCGATCGATCGGGCTCCGAGGGGCCTTCAAGGTGGTATACAACCCGCGGGAATTCGCGCTCATTTAATATATATATTTTTATGAAATCTAACAAAAAGGAATCGAAATGAGAGAATAAAAATGTAAAAAAATGTTCAACCTAACCTAACCAAAGAATAAAAATCTTTGTTTATTGAAAACTTCTCATTTAATATATATATTTTTATGAAATCTAACAAAAAGGAATCGAAATGAGAGAATAAAAATGTAAAAAAATGTTCAACCTAACCTAACCAAAGAATAAAAATCTTTGTTTATTGAAAACTTCTCATTTAATATATATATTTTTATGAAATCTAACAAAAAGGAATCGAAATGAGAGAATAAAAATGTAAAAAAATGTTCAACCTAACCTAACCTAAGAATAAAAATCTTTTGTTTATTGAAAACTTCTCATTTAATATATATATTTTTATGAAATCTAACAAAAAGAAATCGAAATGAGAGAATAAAAATGTAAAAAAATGTTCAACCTAACCTAACCTAAGAATAAAAATCTTTTGTTTATTGAAAACTTCTCATTTAATATATATATTTTTATGAAATCTAACAAAAAGAAATCGAAATGAGAGAATAAAAATGTAAAAAAATGTTCAACCTAACCTAACCTAAGAATAAAAATCTTTTGTTTATTGAAAACTTCTCATTTAATATATATATTTTTATGAAATCTAACAAAAAGAAATCGAAATGAGAGAATAAAAATGTAAAAAAATGTTCAACCTAACCTAACCTAAGAATAAAAATCTTTTGTTTATTGAAAACTTCTCATTTAATATATATATTTTTATGAAATCTAACAAAAAGAAATCGAAATGAGAGAATAAAAATGTAAAAAAATGTTCAACCTAACCTAACCTAAGAATAAAAATCTTTTGTTTATTGAAAACTTCTCATTTAATATATATATTTTTATGAAATCTAACAAAAAGAAATCGAAATGAGAGAATAAAAATGTAAAAAAATGTTCAACCTAACCTAACCTAAGAATAAAAATCTTTTGTTTATTGAAAACTTCTCATTTAATATATATATTTTTATGAAATCTAACAAAAAGAAATCGAAATGAGAGAATAAAAATGTAAAAAAATGTTCAACCTAACCTAACCTAAGAATAAAAATCTTTTGTTTATTGAAAACTTCTCATTTAATATATATATTTTTATGAAATCTAACAAAAAGAAATCGAAATGAGAGAATAAAAATGTAAAAAAATGTTCAACCTAACCTAACCTAAGAATAAAAATCTTTTGTTTATTGAAAACTTTTCAGTTTTCCCCGCTCGGATTCGGTTGTAACTGGTGTCGTGGTATACAACCCGCGGGAATGCGCGGGAAGGTGCGGGCGGTAAGTGGCGAATACCGATTTTTTCAGTTTTCCCCACTCGGATTCGGTTGAAACTGGTGTCGATCGTTCGGGCTCCGAGGGGCCTTGAATGTGGTATACAACCCGCGGGAATGCGCGGGAAGGTGCGGGCTGTAAGTGGCGAAAACCGATTTTTTCAGTTTTCCCCACTCGGATTCAGTTGAAATTGGTGTCGAACGTTCAGGCTCCGAGGGTCCCTCAAGGTGGTATACAACCCGCGGGAATGCGCGGGAAGGTGCGGGCGGTAAGTGGCGAAAACCGATTTTTTCAGTTTTCCCCACTCGGATTCAGTTGAAACTGGTGTCGATCGTTCAAGCTCCGAGGGGCCTTCAAGGTGGTATACAACCCGCGAGAATGCGCAGGAAGGTATGGAAGGTAAGTGGCGAAAACCGATTTTTTCAGTTTTCCCCGCTCGGATTCGGTTGAAACTGGTGTCGATCGTTCGGGCTCCGAGGGGCCTTCAAAGTGGTATACAACCCGCGGGAATGCGCGGGAAGGTGCGGGCGGTAAGTTGCGAAAACCGATTTTTTCAGTTTTCCCCCCTCGGATTCGGTTGAAACTGGTGTCGATCGTTCAGGCTCCGAGGGGCCTTCAAGGTGGTATACAACCCGCGAGAATGCGCGGGAAGGTGCGGGCGGTAAGTGGCGAAAACCGATTTTTTCAATTTTCCCCGCTCGGATTTAGTTGAAATTGGTGTCGATCGTTCGGGCTCCGAGAGGCCTTTAAGATGGTATACAACCCGCGTGAATGCGCGGGAAGGTGCGGGCGGTAAGTGGCGAAAACCGATTTTTTCAGTTTTCCCTGCTCGGATTCAGTTGAAACTGGTGTTGATCGTTCGGGCTCCAAGAAGCCCTCAAGGTGGTATACAAACCGCAGGTATGCGCGGGAAGGTGCGGGCGGTAAGTGGCGAAAACCGATTTTTTCAGTTTTCCCCGCTCGGATTCGGTTGAAACTGGTGTCGATCGTTCGGGCTCCGAGAGGCCTTTAAGATGGTATACAACCCGCGTGAATGCGCGGGAAGGTGCGGGCGGTAAGTGGCGAAAACCGATTTTTTCAGTTTTCCCTGCTCGGATTCAGTTGAAACTGGTGTTGATCGTTCGGGCTCCAAGGGGCCCTCAAGGTGGTATACAAACCGCAGGTATGCGCGGGAAGGTGCGGGCGGTAAGTGGCGAAAACCGATTTTTTCAGTTTTCCCCGCTCGGATTCGGTTGAAACTGGTATCGATCGTTCGGGCTCCGAGAGGCCTTTAAGATGGTATACAACCCGCGTGAATGCGCGGGAAGGTGCGGGCGGTAAGTGGCGAAAACCGATTTTTTCAGTTTTCCCTGCTCGGATTCAGTTGAAACTGGTGTTGATCGTTCGGGCTCCGAGGGGCCTTCAAGGTGGTATACAAACCGCGGGAATGCGTTGGAAGGTGCGGACGGTAAGTAACAAAAACCGATTTTTTCAGTTTTCCCCACTCGGATTCAGTTGAAACTGGTGTCGATCGATCGGGCTCCGAGGGGCCTTCAAGGTGGTATACAATAGGTTAGGTTAGGTTAGAATAGGTTAGGTTAGGTTAGGTTAGGTTAGGTTAGGTTAGGTTAGGTTAGGTTAGGTTAGGTTAGGTTAGGTTAGGTTAGGTTAGGTTAGGTTAGGTTAGGTTAGGTTAGGTTAGGTTAGGTTAGGTTAGGTTAGGTTAGGTTAGGTTAGGTTAGGTTAGGTTAGGTTAGGTTAGGTTAGGTTAGGTTAGGTTAGGTTAGGTTAGGTTAGGTTAGGTTAGGTTAGGTTAGGTTAGGTTAGGTTAGGTTAGGTTAGGTTAGGTTAGGTTAGGTTAGGTTAGGTTAGGTTAGGTTAGGTTAGGTTAGGTTAGGTTAGGTTAGGTTAGGTTAGGTTAGGTTAGGTTAGGTTAGGTTAGGTTAGGTTAGGTTAGGTTAGGTTAGGTTAGGTTAGGTTAGGTTAGGTTAGGTTAGGTTAGGTTAGGTTAGGTTAGGTTAGGTTTTTTTTTTTTTTTATTGGGAGTTGAAGCCCTTGACTTTAATTTTAAATTACTAATATCCAGTCGCTTTCTCGACCGCAGTCCTCGCTAATGGATACGGGCGGCCGGGGTCGATCGAGCAGACTTGATGGACTTAAAATGATTATAATGACTTGTAAATATTTATATAACTTTTCTTTGGACTTCAAAGTGAGTTAAAGACACAAGTTTTTTAATATACAACAGGAATTAAGACACTTCTTTTACACACAGAAAATTCAATATACACATATCTTTTTAATTATAACTATATATAAAGAACTATTTTGTAACTTAAGATTAATTAGATAAAACTTTTTTTTTTTTTTTTTTTGTAAAATTTTTTGTGTTTTTATGTATTTTTTATATATATTTTATATATATTAGTATATTGTATATATATCTTTTTTTTTTTTTTTTTTTTTTTTTTTTTTTTTTTTTTTTTTTTTAATTACATTTCTTTTGACAATTTTTGACTTTCTTGAAACAGAACTATAATTATTTAGAACTAGAAGTTATAACCTTAGAACTGTACATTTTTACAGAAACATAAATTAAAACTAAACATATTTAAAGATACATATTTGTTAAAAATAAACATAATTATAGAAACATATTTTTGAATAACAATATAACTTAAGATACACTTACACTAATTTTAAATAGCTATTATCAATGTTTATTAACTTAAATTATAACATATTTACATTGTTTTGCGTGAGTGTATATGTCAATTGAAGGCGCATTTGGCTTATGAAACAAAAATTAGAGTATGTATATTTATTGCGACAGAACTTAAAGTATGAGAGTTAGAAGAGGGAATAGATAAATAAATATTTATTAACTATAATCAATTTTACTCCTTATTTGGTTGGACAGATATATAATAGTGGGACAATTGGGTGAAGTAGCAGAGTGGTCGGTATTTATTTTACTATTAGTTTTTGTATTGTATTTAGAACAATTATAACAAATGGGAGTTTTTTCACTGGAAATGTGTGGGCAGTTTGGAGCTTGATGTGTGGTATCTGCACATTGTGAACAAGGTCTGCAGTCAGACACACAGTTTTTACTAATGTGCCCAAACTGCAGGCACTTGTAACATTGAATAAAGGGAGAGAAATCTCCCACAAAAACTTTTTGGTGGTCGATGTTAATACGACCCAATTGTATGGCCTCGCGATAGACAGCGGGTTGAACAATAAATACAGCGTTGTAGAGATTTGGATTTCTGTTATTGTTGCGTTTAAATCGTAATTTGAGATCGTCCGGTGTTTTTATTAATTCGCTGATACTAGAGTTCTGTAAGATAATTATTGAAGTCAAATCCTCAAGAGGAATATCATTCGACACTCCTTTGAGGATAAACATAGGGCGGAGCTTATTCGCCGGCACTGCTGTGATTGAGGTGGATTCTTTTAGCTGATTCAAGGTTTCTTGGCACTGGGACTCATTGGCAAACTCTACTCTGACTTTATTGTTAGAAATGGCTTTAACTCTGGTGGGGGCATAATTTTTATTTCTAAATGAGATACTTTTCTTAAATTTATTTATAGTGTTTGGTTGTTCTTCGGAAGATTCTAAGGGGGATATGACTATTGCCGGCTTATATTGTGATTTTAGGGATTTTTCAGGGGGGGTTCTAGAAGATACAACCTGTGCATAAGAAGAACCGGAACCAGCCAAAAGCTCCTCCTTTATTTCTACCTTAAACTTAGCCATCTCTTCCTTCATAGCAGAGACGATCTCTTCTCTAAGAGCAGTGTTATTCACATCAGTAGCAGGAGTGGGAACAGAAGCCGGAGGATCGGGAGGTGAATTTAAATTTCTGGGCTCTAGTTGTGACTCTAAGAAAATATCTGCAGCTATTCCAATTTCCTCAGCGGCTTCAATAATAAACCGTTTATTGATAGAGGTTACGCTTTTATTTTCATTTACTGCCTGGATGATTTGTCTGGCTAAAGTGTTAATAACACTGCTCATAGATCGAACGTCTTTTACTGCCGCAGCCTTTACTGGAAGGTCCCTACGCTGCAATTTATCGGCCTTTTTAGTTTTAGGTTTGGGTTTAGGCTTGGGAAGTGTTTCGGGTACCACATCCTCTATTTCTCCGTCGGAGGACAGCGCCAACATAAGCGACTCTATTTCTGGGGAACTGCATCTGCTGTCAGGTGATTGAGCAGCTCCAGACACAGGGGGGATGGGATCCTGTCGACTTGTCCCGGCTTCCGAGGAAGCCTGAGACAAGGTCTTTTTCTTTGTACTTGTAGGCGTTTGAAACATTCTTTTATAGTCCATTTTTATAATTAAAACAATAAATAATAATTCTACAAAAAGTTAGCGCAGTCTAGAAAGAGAAAAGAGGCAGGTAAGTACAGGTAGGTGGATGGTTTTGAGAGCTATACTCGAAAAACCCTAAAAACGTCGACAATACTACGAGATAACGCAGGAATTACAAAGTTAAATATTAAATAATTAAATAAAATACTAAAATTAGAGTGTAACATCAAAGCCTAACAATAAATACTAAACAAAACAACAGAATATATTTTATAAATTTTTCTAAGAAAATATTTAAAACTCAAAATTAACGTTAACAAAAATTATTAAAATTATGTTACAGCTGCTTACATAAACTATACACAAATTATATTCACTCTATTATATATTTTCCGACAAAAAAAACAAAATACAAAGAAAATAATTAAGTTCTAAATTGTAAATATTTATAACAATGCACGAACGTTCATTCAAAGCCAACAGCTGCCGACTTTCTCTAAATAATAGCTCGAGCACTGATTCTACCAGCACGCGCGAAACTGACCCTTACATATCGTATAACAAAGTACAAATTTGGATTGGACAACTTGACAACTCAAGGGCAGCTGGGGTTTATGACACTGTTTTGTATAGATTCTGCCTGAGAAATATTTAAAATTTAAAATTAAAGTTAGGAATCAAAATATTAAGCAATAATAAAACTAAAATTAACACAGATATTCTAAATAATATAGTCTCTAAGTTATTCCTCTCGACAAGGCGCTTCTTATGAACTATAACATGCTATGTTTACTATAAAATAGGATTACATCGACTATTGTATGAAAATTGGTTGACGTAATATAATTCGAAAATTCACTTTTTTATTTTAAGTCTGATTTTCACACTGGTTTTTCTAAATGATTAGGTAGGCCGAAAAAATGATATTAGGAAAGTTTCAAAATTGTCACTGCCGTATAAATAAGTATTTTAGAGTTTTTTAGGTTCACTAATTAAATTTAACAGAGTCTCACTATGCAGGCCGTTGGTATTTTCTTAATATCTATTACATTTATTGTCCGAAAATTCTAAAATTTTGCACAAATGTTCTTGATAGTATTGTCTGTAAGTTAAAAATATAAAAATATGGGGTTACCGATTTAACTTTTATGCAACTGACCTTTGAAGTTTAAGTTTTTGATGCACTGTGACAATTTTCGAGTTTTTCCCGAATATCTCGCAATTTTCCGGCTGGATTTTCAAATAAAAACTAGATTCTTGATGGTCTCGTCCAGGCGCATCGAACTATGTATATCACTTGACTCTACTTATCTCCGTTTGGAAAATGACCCAAAGGTCATTCAAGGTCAAACTACTCTAAAAATGCTAATAACTTAAAAACGGAGAGTCCAAAAATTCTGAGATTTTGCCAAAACGTGCGGGGCCACTATATACACTGGTTAGTAAAATAAAAAAGGGGGGTTGCTGATCTTATTTTCACGCCGCACGCGAAAAACTAGTCTAAATGTTGCACTTTTTCACTGTTTTGAAAGTTAATGTCTAATAACTCGGTAAATAATTGTCCGATTTTCAAGATTTATATATGTAAATGTTCATAAACTTACTGACTATTACTGAGTGATATTTCAGCTCGATACCCAAAGATTTACTATTTTTAAAACACTTATTTCACTATTTGAGTCAATTTCTCCACTAAAAATACAGTTTTTCACAGTTTTTTGGCACTTTCACTAAACGGATTTTCACGGTTTTTTCACAGGCACTTAGGTGAGTTCAGCGCGCTTCTTTTGACACATAACACAACTTTCTACGATAACTTTTGAGTAACTTATGATTTTTTGGTCATAACTTAGCGGTTTTTTGGCCTCGGGAGCTGCGGACGCGTGCGTACGCGACGCCGGCTCGACCCAGACTGGTTAGGTTAGGTTAGGTTAGGTTAGGTTAGGTTAGGTTAGGTTAGGTTAGGTTAGGTTAGGTTAGGTTAGGTTAGGTTAGGTTAGGTTAGGTTAGGTTAGGTTAGGTTAGGTTAGGTTAGGTTAGGTTAGGTTAGGTTAGGTTAGGTTAGGTTAGGTTAGGTTAGGTTAGGTTAGGTTAGGTTAGGTTAGGTTAGGTTAGGTTAGGTTAGGTTAGGTTAGGTTAGGTTAGGTTAGGTTAGGTTAGGTTAGGTTAGGTTAGGTTAGGTTAGGTTAGGTTAGGTTAGGTTAGGT
>NC_140405.1:0-104272 GCF_056956725.1 Heliconius melpomene rosina
CCCTTGACTCCGCGACGTGCCTTGCAGGCTCCCGCCGCCGCGTTTCGCGGAAGACTCACGTCCCCGTGTCTCGCGGCCAGTGGCGGTCGAGGAGGAGCACCGTGAGGTTTTAGTGGGTATTGGGATAATACTATCCAATTAGCAGAAAATGTTAAATTCTTAGGCATGATTCTCGATAAAAGACTGAACGGAATTGCCCATGCTGAACATGTCAGTAAAAAATGTGAAAACGGCATCAACGCTTTAAGAGCTGTGTCTGGTGTGTGGTGGCGTGCACACCCTGAAGTAAGTAATACAGGTATTAATATACTTAATTATTTATTAATTATTTTAATTATTGTTCAAATTTTATTATTAATTCTTGAATCTGCCGTAGCAATTATTCAATGTTATGTAATTTCTATTTTAAGAACTCTTTATTCTAGAGAAGTAAATTAATGTCTAATCATAATCATCCATATCACTTAGTTGACTATAGACCTTGACCCTTAACAGGAGCTATTGGAGTAATAACCTTAGTAACTGGTTTAGTAAAATGATTTCATAATTTTAATATAAACTTATTTTTTATTGGATATATTATCGTGTTATTAACTATATTTCAATGATGACGAGATATTTGTCGTGAAAGAACATTCCAAGGAAAACATACTATTATAGTATCAAAAGGTTTACGGTGAGGAATAATTTTATTTATTATTTCTGAAATTTTTTTCTTCATTTCTTTTTTCTGAGCATTTTTACGCATTTCAGCGGTGAGGAATCATTTTAGAATAGAATAGAATAGAATATACTTTATTGCACACATAAAAGAAATATATAGAAAGAACAACACAAATAAAATTTAAAGAAAAAGACGTATGCAAAGGCGGTCTTATTGCTTTAAGCAATCTCCACCAGACAACCTTTGAAACATTACGGATAAAATGTAACGAGGAGAAAGGGGATAACGTCTCAGTGCAAATTTTATGAAATATAATTAAATATTATATAATATATAATAAACTAAGTCAATAATATAAAATAAACTTACATAAAATGTGTTTAATGTTTATATACTTTACACATACATACATACATACATACAAATATTGAAAAAAACAATATATACTTACACATATATACATACATACATAAAACGTGTTCAAAAATATATACATAATATTAAAAAAAATAAATAAAGATAAACTATTATACTAAATTAAATAAGTACTCTTTCAGACGATTTTTAAAACTGTATAGAGATTTGGAATGACGAACTTCTGTAGGAAGTTCATTCCAAAGAATTGCAGATTTCATAGTAAAAGACTTAGAATAAAATAGGGTATGGGAAGTTGGTAATTTAAGGAGATTATCACAACGGGATCTAAGGTGGAGGTGAAGAAGTGAATCGGCACCTAGGAAACAAAATCGATCTTTTAAGTAGGAGGGAGAGAGAGAGTTGTACAGGATAGAATAGAGGAGAGTCAGCATGCGGAAATTTCGGCGATGTCGGATAGGAAGCCATCCAAGCTGACGACGATGATCAGAAACATGATCAAATTTACGTAAACCGAAGATAATAGATTTTGTAACCGCTCTAGTTTATTTAGTTGTTCCTCAGATAAGTCTGGGTAACACGAATCAGCATAGTCTAAAATCGGTAACAGTAGTGAATGAGCTAGAGCAGTTTTGGTCTTTATAGGTAGGAAATATTTCCATCGTTTGAGCGATCCGATAGTGGCAAATAATTTACGGGTAACCTCAGCTATCTGTACTGACCAAGATAGGGAATTGTCTATAATAATACCAAGGTTCTTAATAGATGGACTCAGGCTCAAATCGACGCCGCCAAACTGTATAGCAGGGAGGCTATTCTGGTCAAGTTTTTTTAGTTGCTTAGAGCCACCAATAATACTGACCTGTGACTTGGCAGGATTGACAGTTAAGCCAAAAGATTTGCTCCACCTACTAACATTCCGCAAATCTTCGTTAAGCTTATGAATAGCCTCACTAACATCATCAAACGGGGCGGCTAAGTAAATTTGAAGGTCGTCAGCATATAGATGAAAGGAAGAGCGAGAGATTTTGGGAAACTGAATTAATAAAAATGGAGAAAAGGAGAAGATAGAGGACATCACCTTGGGGAACACCGGCAGAAAGAGAGCAAAGGGAAGATGACTTGTCATTGGCTTGAACGTACTGTTGCCGATCACATAAATAGCTTCTGAACCACTCAGTGGCTTCAGGAGAGATATTTATTGAACGCAGAACAGCAACCAAGAGATCAGTATCAACAGAATTAAAGGCGTTGCTAAAGTCCAGCAAAGCAATGACTGTAAGATTTTGTTTGTCCATGCTAAGTCTGATATCGTCACAAACTTTAATCAAAGTAGTGACTGTGCTATGCCCGTTACGGAATCCAGACTGGAACTCGGATAATATATGGTTGTCAAATAGATATTGATTTAGTTGCTGAAAAACAATACGTTCCAAGACCTTTGACAAGAAAGGAAGGATGGAGATAGGACGGTAGTGAGAGAAGGATTTTGGATCTTTGGTTTTGGGTATGGGGATAACGCAGGCAATGCGCCACAAACTGGGAAAAGTGTTATGGGAAATAGAAAAATTTAAAATATGGGTAATGACTGGAACTAAGACTTCCAAGGGCAAATGCGGTTGATGCCATCATAACCAGAAGCATCAGATTTGATGGCTAGGATACTGTTTCTTACCTGGGATGAGGTTATAGAAGCAAAGTTAAAAGGAACGATTGTGGGAGACGGCAAGGAGTTGATATAATTCAATGTATTTGCTTTAATTGTGTTGTCCATAGATGTTATCGAGGCAAAGTGTTTATTCAAGGCATCAACGTCTAGATTGCAATTCAAATCCTTACGTTGCCGGCCAATGCCTAGCGATTCCAGAAATTTCCACAACTTACGTGGGCTTAAGTTTTTCATTCATTCATTTTATTTATTATTTCTGAAATCTTTTTCTTCATTTTTTCATAGTTTCATGATATAAAATTATCTGGGTAATCAGAATAACGACGGGGTATACCAGCTAATCCTAAAAAATGTTGAGGAAAAAATGTTAAATTAACACCAATAAATATGGAAATAAATTGAATTTTTAATAAATAAGGATTTAATAATAATCCAGTAAATAGAGAATATCAATGAACAAAACCCCCTAAAATAGCAAATACAGCTCCTATCACATCACTGCACCTGCGTGGCGGTAGGGTGAGTACACACCACGCCCTCCGGTTCCTCACACTGTGACCTCTGCATGACAGAGAACACACACGACAGTGAGACACACACGAGACAAAAATTATTGTGCATTTTACACTAAAATATATTTTTTTTATAATGAATTTAAATTCATCTTTAGAATATTTTATTCTTATTTTTTATTTTATTAATTAATAATTCCAATAAAATGTTTTTCTTATTTATTTTATTTTTCAGAACTATAATTTCTATTTCATCAAATTCATGATTAGGATGCTGAATTGGCTTAGAAATTAATTTACTTAGATTTATCCCCTTAATCTCTTCCCCCAATAATCTATTAAGTTCAGAAGCTTCCTTAAAATATTTTTTAACTCAATCTATTGCATCAATTATTTTTTTATTTTCTATCCTATTGAATTTATTTCTTATAAAAATATTTATTAATGATTTATTATCAATTATTATAAATTCTGCAATATTAATAAAAATAGGTTCTGTTCCTTTTCATTTTTGATTTCCTAATATTATAGAAGGATTATCATGATTTAATAGATTTATTTTAATAACATGACAAAAAATTTCACCAATAATTTTATTATCTTATAATATAAATTTTATTTTTTTAATTTTTGAATTAAGGATTAGACGGAGAAGAGGACAAGGGATGAGGAAGAGAGGTAAATTTCAGGAAACTATTGAGCAAGTAGGGTAGGGGCCTGCCCGGAGGAATGAGGTCCGCTAAATCAGATAGCTTGGACCATAGAGGGTGGGATGACAGCTGTAACATTTTACCAACAAACCGATCAGACAGGAATTGGCGACGGATAGGATAAGGAGGATCAACACACTCAACCTGCAGTGCGTTGGTGGGAGAAGACTTCATTGCACCTATAATAATTCGTAGGCATTTGTATTGGATCCTATTGAGTTTTTCAGTAGCAACTTTGTTAAAGGGGTCTAAAACAAATAATCCGTAGTCAATGTGACTACGGATAATGGCATTGTACAGTAGTTTGAGAGTATAAGGGTGTGCACGCCACCACACACCAGACACAGCTCTTAAAGCGTTGATGCCGTTTTCACATTTTTTACTGACATGTTCAGCATGGGCAATTCCGTTCAGTCTTTTATCGAGAATCATGCCTAAGAATTTAACATTTTCTGCTAATTGGATAGTATTATCCCAATACCCACTAAAACCTCACGGTGCTCCTCCTCGACCGCCACTGGCCGCGAGACACGGGGACGTGAGTCTTCCGCGAAACGCGGCGGCGGGAGCCTGCAAGGCACGTCGCGGAGTCAAGGGTGCGTGGGCACCCTCGACGGCCTGCTCAGAGTAGCGCGCGGGAGCAACCTGTGCGTGCCTACTCGGGCCAGGTTGGTAGGCGGTCAGCTTCCCCAAGCTGACCGCCCTCTAGCACATTAGGGCGGAAGGCGGCGATCGTGTGCCGCCCTCCGGCGACCCGGTCTCTTACGGCGGATGGCGACTTCGGCAAAAGCCTCCCTCGCCCGTTCCGCCGACTCCTTCTCGAGCACCACTGCCTCGCAGAAGGATGAGACCGCATCCCACGACGTCTCGCTGCCGGCCATAGCCTTGACCACGGCCGGCAGGGAAAGGTCGTCCCCTATGACGTCGCGCAAAGCGCGACGTTGAGACGCCCAGGCTGAGCACACCTCCAACGTGTGCTGGGCCGTCTCATCGAGGCAGTCGTCGCAGTGGTGGCAGCGAGCGTCGGGCTCCCTCCCGGCGATCCGACACAAGTAACCCCCGAAGCAGCCATGCCCCGTGAGCACCTGTGTCATGCGGAAGGTTAGGACGCCGTGACGCCGCGCTAACCACTGGCGGAACACTGGACGAACAGCCTCGATCGTCCTCAGGCCGGCAGTTGGTGTTGCCAGCCGAGTTTCCCACAACTCCATTGCGGCTACCCGCACCTCCTCAGTGCGTGCCTGGCTTGCCGGTTCCCCGGACACTAGGCCTATTATTTCTTCATTTGGTTCATATATTTCATTATTTTCCATAATTTTCATTATTATTATTATTTGAGAATCAATAATTAATCAACGAATAATCCTATTTTCATTAAATATACCATCCTCTATTGAATGATATCAAAATTTACCTCCTTCTGAACATTCTTATAATGAACTTCCTATTTTAAGAAATTTCTAATATGGCAGATTATATGTAATGGATTTAAACCCCATTTATAAAGGAATATCCTTTTTTTAGAAATGGCAACCTGATCTAATTTAAATTACCAAAATAGAGCTTCTCCATTAATAGAACAAATTATTTTTTTTCATGACCATACATTAATTATTTTAATTATAATTACAATTTTAGTAGCATATTTAATAATAAATTTATTTTTCAATAATTATATTAATCGATTTTTATTAGAGGGTCAAATAATTGAATTAATTTGAACTATTTTACCAGCTATTACTTTAATTTTTATTGCACTTCCATCATTACGATTGTTATATATTTTTAACCGACTTCTGTAAGAAAAGGAGGTTATCAATTCGACTGTATTTTTTTTTTTTTTATTATTTTTTTTTTATGTTTGTTACCTCATAACTTTTGACTGGGTGAACCGATTTTGATATTTTTTTTTTATTTGAAAGGTGAAGCTTCCCGAATGGTCCCATTTTTTTTTGGTCCATGTCTGACAATGGTATCCATGAGAAAATCACATAAGTCTTAAATTTGCATTAGGTATGTGCGCGACAAATAGACGCATAACTTAATGTCGCGCAAACTGATTTTGATGATTCTTATTTTATTTGAAAGGATACACTTCAAGGATAATTTGGTGAAAGTTTAGCTAGATTCCGATTATGGAATCCGGTGAAATTTGAGAAAGTTTGTTTTTTTTGGTAAAAAATTGATTATACTGTAATAGTTACAAGCAAAAACTTTTTAACTCGATGTCAGAAGTGAGATTCCTGATCGTTACATTTCTTTTCAATCAACCTCAAAAAAGAGAATGTTCTCATTTTCAACCAACTTGAAAAAAGGGAGATTCCCAATTCGCCCGAATACTTTTTATGTATGTTCTTGTCAATATACCAAAATGTTACTTTGCGCAAAAATAAACCCTAATTAAATGAAGTTTTGGGAAGGTGCCGGCGGTAAGTGGCGAAAACCGATTTTTTCCAACCCGCAGGAATGTGCGGGAAGGTGTGGGCGGTAAGTGACGAAAACCGATTTTTTCAGTTTTCCCCGCTCGGATTCAGTTGAAACTGGTGTCGATCGTTCGGCCTCCGAGGGGCCTTCAAGGTGGTGTACAACCCGCGGGAATGCGCGGGAAGGTGCGGGCGGTAAGTGGAAAAAACCGATTTTTTCAGTTTTCCCCGCTCGGATTCAGTTGAAACTGGTGTCGATCGTTCGGGCTTCGAGGGGCCTTCAAGGTGGTATACAACCCGCGGGAATGCGCGGGAAGGTGCGGGCGGTTAGTGGCGAAAACCGATTTTTTCAGTTTTCCCCGCTCGGATTCAGTTGATACTGGTGTCGATCGTTCGGGCTCCGAGAGGCCTTCAAGGTGGTATACAACCCGAGGGAATGCGCGGGAAGGTGCGGGCGGTAAGTGGAAAAAACCGATTTTTTCAGTTTTCCCCGCTCGGATTCAGTTGAAACTGGTGTCGATCGTTCGGGCTCCGAGGGGCCTTCAAGGTGGTGGTATACAACCCACGGGAATGCGCGGGAAGGTGCGGGCGGTAAGTGGCGAAAACCGATTTTTTCAGTTTTCCCCGCTCGGATTCAGTTGAAACTGGTGTCGATCGTTCGGGCTCCGAGGGGCCTTCAAGGTGGTATACAACCCGCGGGAATGCGCGGGAAGGTGCGGGCGGTAAGTGGCGAAAACCGATTTTTTCAGTTTTCCCGCTCGGATTCAGTTGAAACTGGTGTCGATCGTTCGGGCTCCGAGGGGCCTTCAAGGTGGTATACAACCCGCGGGAATGCGCGGGAAGGTGCGGGCGGTAAGTGGAAAAAACCGATTTTTTCAGTTTTCCCCGCTCGGATTCAGTTGAAACTGGTGTCGATCGATCGGGCTTCGAGGGGCCTTCAAGGTGGTATACAACCCGCGGGAATGCGCGGGAAGGTGCCGGCGGTTAGTGGCGAAAACCGATTTTTTCAGTTTTCCCCGCTCGGATTCAGTTGAAACTGGTGTCGATCGTTCGGGCTCCGAGGGGCCTTCAAGGTGGTATACAACCCGCGGGAATGCGCGGGAAGGTGCGGGCGGTAAGTGGCGAAAACCGATTTTTTCAGTTTTCCCCGCTCGGATTCAGTTGAAACTGGTGTCGATCGTTCGTGCTCCGAGGGGCTTTCAAGGTGGTATAAAACCCGCGGGAATGCGCGGGAAGGTGCCGGCAGTAAGTGGCGAAAACCGATTTTTTCAGTTTTCCCCGCTCGGATTCACTTGAAACTGGTGTCGATCGTTCGGGCTCCGAGGGGCCTTCAAGGTGGTATACAACCCGCGGGAATGCGCGGGAAGGTGCGGGCGGTAAGTGGCGAAAACCGATTTTTTCAGTTTTCCCCGCTCGGATTCAGTTGAAACTGGTGTCGATGGCGGTAAGTGGCGAAAACCGATTTTTTCAGTTTTCCCCGCTCGGATTCAGTTGAAACTGGTGTCGATCGTTCGGGCTCCGAGGGGCTTTCAAGGTGGTATACAACCCGCGGGAATGCGCGGGAAGGTGCGGGCGGTAAGTGGCGAAAACCGATTTTTTCAGTTTTCCCCGCTCGGATTCAGTTGAAACTGGTGTCGATGGCGGTAAGTGGCGAAAACCGATTTTTTCAGTTTTCCCCGCTCGGATTCAGTTGAAACTAGTGTCGATCGTTCGGGCTCCGAGGGGCTTTCAAGGTGGTATACAACCCGCGGGAATGCGCGGGAAGGTGCGGGCGGTAAGTGACGAAAACCGATTTTTTCCAACCCGCGGGAATGCGCGGGAAGGTGCCAGCGGTAAGTGGCGAAAACCGATTTTTTCCAACCCGCGGGAATGCGCGGGAAGGTGCGGGCGGTAAGTGACGAAAACCGATTTTTTCCAACCCGCGGGAATGCGCGGGAAGGTGCGAGCGGTAAGTGGCGAAAACCGATTTTTTCCAACCCGCGGGAATGCGCGGGAAGGTGCGGGCGGTAAGTGACGAAAACCGATTTTTTCCAACCCGCGGGAATGCGCGGTAAGGTGCCGGCGGTAAGTGGCGAAAACCGATTTTTTCCAACCCGCGGGAATGCGCGGGAAGGTGCCGGCGGTAAGTGGCGAAAACCGATTTTTTCCAACGCGCGGGAATGCGCGGGAAGGTGCTGGCGGTAAGTGGCGTGACAAGCCGTGGTCAAGGCTATGGCCGGCAGCGAGACGTCGTGGGATGCGGTCTCATCCTTCTGCGAGGCAGTGGTGCTCGAGAAGGAGTCGGCGGAACGGGCGAGGGAGGCTTTTGCCGAAGTCGCCATCCACCGTAAGAGACCGGGTCGCCGGAGGGCAGCACACGATCGCCGCCTTTCGCCCTAATGTGCTAGAGGGCGTTCAGCTTGGGGAAGCTGGCCGCCTACCAACCTGGCCCGAGTAGGCGCGCACAGGTTGCTCCCGCGCGCTACTCCGAGCAGGCCGTCGAGGGTGCCCACACACCCTTGACTCCGCGACGTGCCTTGCAGGCTCTCGCCGCCGCGTTTCGCGGAAGACTCACGTCCCCGTGTCTCGCGGCCAGTGGCGGTCGAGGAGGAGCACCGTGAGGTTTTAGTGGGTATTGGGATTGGCCTTCAGCCGGTCCACGAGTCCCACATAACCCGCTCGAGTCCCCACTCGGGCCGGTATCCGTAAAAGGATTTAAAAATAAAAAAAAAAAAAAAAAGGTTAGGTTAGGTTGGGGTGCTTGGTCGGATAACCTCCTCGTGTGTTCGCTCGCTGTTGGCCCTTTCTCGAATGCTTGTCATTCGGGGGGGACGAACAGTGTGCGGGTCGGTGCACCCTGGGCGGCGAGTAATTGGTGTCCACAGGATTCGTCCTTGGGTAATGATTGCTCGCTGGCTAATAATCCGACGTGGTTCTCCGCGTGTCCTCTGTCATGCAGAGGTCACAGTGTGAGGAACCGGAGGGCGTGGTGTGTACTCACCCTACCGCCACGCAGGTGCAGTGATGTGCCTGCGCCGAATATATCGGAACTCCACTCTTGGTTGCGGTCATGTCTCGTAATCAGGAGTGGAACCGAGGGCCTTGCCTTTACCGGCCGGGCTGTGAGGAAGAAAACCTCTATAAAAATTACCCCAACCCAAGCGGCGAAGCAGCGCGAGGGGTTTATGGCTGATGGGGAGATCAGTTGCTACTGCTGGTCCCGTCAGGGTACCGGCCGACACCCTGGCGTAATAGGCTTATCCGAGTACAGGGGGCACTGCTCGGATGGACCGTTTTTCCCCCACACTCGTGGGAACAACATGTTCAACACAATTTCTAAAAACAAAAAACCAAAACGATGAGGTGGAGTGTGTTGAGCCCGAGAAGGGCGGCGATGTGATGTTGCCTGAGAAGGGAGGAGTAGATGTGCTTAAGGCGGAGGAAGTTGTTGGTGTTGTTGCGGCGTCTCGAAGAGTGTCTGTTTCGAGTGTCGCTGCGCAGGGGTCAGTTGGTGATGTCCAGAACGTAGGAGTGTGGAAGGAGCCGAGAGTGGTTCTGACCAGATTGGACGTTGATGACGGAATGTCGACTGTCGGTAGTGTCAGGTCGAGACGAGGGTCCGGATCATCATATGGACGGTTGTGGGGAGTGTTGGAGTCAAAGGACTCAGATACTGAAAGTTTTGTGTCGATGGTGTCAGAGAAGTCAAGGACACGGGCACAATACCTGAAGGACAGGCGGAAGAGGCCTCGGAAGCCGATCGATCAGTCGGGGTCTTCTGGTGAAGGAGAGCCAGATAGACCGGCGCCAAAAGTGGTTGCCATGAGGAGACGGAAAGGTCTCGGTGAGGCAGAAAGGAAGGAGTTGCCGCTGAGGTCAGAACAGGAGGTGTCTGCCAGCGCTGCGGCCGTACTGGCCAGGGCTAGCTCCAGGCTCTCGGATATGTCTCTACCATCCGAGAAAGAGCAGGACGAAGCCATACTTGCGTCTGACCTACAAAATCAGGTGGTGGACAGCCTAGCGGTGATAAGGAAGGTTGCCAGCAGATCGGGAAACCTTAAAGGAACTTTCACCAAGGCCTTTTGACGGATACCGGCCCGAGTGGGGACTCGAGCGGGTTATGTGGGACTCGTAGACCGGCTGAAGGCCAATCCCAATACCCACTAAAACCTCACGGTGCTCCTCCTCGACCGCCACTGGCCGCGAGACACGGGGACGTGAGTCTTCCGCGAAACGCGGCGGCGGGAGCCTGCAAGGCACGTCGCGGAGTCAAGGGTGTGTGGGCACCCTCGACGGCCTGCTCGGAGTAGCGCGCGGGAGCAACCTGTGCGCGCCTACTCGGGCCAGGTTGGTAGGCGGTCAGCTTCCCCAAGCTGACCGCCCTCTAGCACATTAGGGCGGAAGGCGGCGATCGTGTGCCGCCCTCTGGCGACCCGGTCTCTTACGGCGGATGGCGACTTCGGCAAAAGCCTCCCTCGCCCGTTCCGCCGACTCCTTCTCGAGCACCACTGCCTCGCAGAAGGATGAGACCGCATCCCACGACGTCTCGCTGCCGGCCATAGCCTTGACCACGGCCGGCAGGGAAAGGTCGTCCCCTATGACGTCGCGCAAAGCGCGACGTTGAGACGCCCAGGCTGAGCACACCTCCAACGTGTGCTGGGCCGTCTCATCGAGGCAGTCGTCGCAGTGGTGGCAGCGAGCGTCGGGCTCCCTCCCGGCGATCCGACACAAGTAACCCCCGAAGCAGCCATGCCCCGTGAGCACCTGTGTCATGCGGAAGGTTAGGACGCCGTGACGCCGCGCTAACCACTGGCGGAACACTGGACGAACAGCCTCGATCTTCCTCAGGGCGGCAGATGGATTTGCCAGCCGAGTTTCCCACATTTCAACCGCGGCTACCCGCGCCTCCTCAGTGCGTGCTTGGCTTGCCGGTTCCCCGGACGCTAGGCCTCGACGCCGGCAATAGACCGACGCCAGAGAAAGAGCATCCAGGTCCCACGGCATGACTCCAGCCAGCACGCACGCCACTTCACCGGAGATGGTCCGGTCCGATGGTCCCCCGTATCGCCCGGATGGCCATCGCCCTCTGCGCACGTCGCAGCAGAGTGATGTTGTGCCGGTCGGATCGGACCACTCCGGTGTACAGCCGACGGCTAGAGGCGCTCGGCCCATCCACATTGGGCAAAAGGCGCGCCAGTGCCGCCGCTGTCTTCAACAGTTTCGGGGCCAAAGATGTAAAGCGGCCCCGAAAACTCCACCGACCATCCAGCCCCGAACACGACATGCTAGGGCCGGGCTCGCGACCGAAACGTCCACGACGGATCCGCCCAGCCTTCGCACACACGTGTTCTTGGTCGCTCGCTTGAGCACAGACAAACCGGTGGCAACAACCCACTCCGACAGCGTCACACCACGCACATCCGTCGTTGCGAAGCCCCACACGCTGGACTTCGCGTTGAGATCGCCGGCCACCAACATCTCCGCCGGACGAAATCGCTCTACCATTTCCCCCAATCGTATAAGGAACTCTTCAAACTCCGCGAGAGTTCGATTGTGGGAAAAGTAGACCCCTACGACAACTAGGTTGCCGACAAGTGCGGCGACGCATCCCACACCTCTCTCTGCACGTGAGAAAGGCGGGGAGCCCGCGGCGACCTGGGTGATAATAGTCACCACCCCGGTGTTGTCGGCTACCCAGTTGTCACTGTCGGGAACGCTGTAGGGTTCCGAAACAACCGCCACCTGGATAGACCACTGCGCCAGGCTTTGGACCAATAAGTCCTGGGCCCTAGCACAGTGGTTAATGTTCGCCTGCAACACACGGAGAGCCATTATTGGTCTTCCATGTGTTGCACCTCCTCAGGCCCAGCTGGGATATTAGACCTGGCCGATGTTGCCGGCACTCGTCTGCGCTTTCCACCGTTATTGGTGCTAGCCTTTCCACAGGCAGCATTCCCCAACATGTGATTAGCGGGCCTTTGCGCCGCCTCACACACCGGACAATGAGGCTCTGCCGAACACGATCTCTGCTGATGCCCGGTCTGGCCACACTGGAAACACTGTTTGCTGCGGTCCACCTGGCTACTGCACTTCGCAGCCATGTGGCCCACTTCGTGGCAACGGAAACAACGTTGCGCACGGGGCATCAACAGCCTCACTCCAGCAGAGACGAAGTCTCGCCCCGCTAATCTTTTGCGCTGCGCCGACAGGACATCGGACCCATACTGTTCCTAGACCGGCCCGGTCCTGTCGGATCTCTCCGACTTTTATATTACCCGCAGCACAGCCGGAACTCGGCTTATTGCCGCCGTCACGTCCTCAGCAGTGGCGGAGTCATCGAGGCCAAACACCCTCAATTCCGCACATTTCACTGGCCTCGACACCTGGACCTCTTCGGGGCTGAGAACCCCACGCAACTTCTCAGCTAGCGTATCCGCCTTCTCAGCAGTGTTGGCGCCAGGCATTCTAGCGCCTAGCATTCTAGCGCCAGTAGACGCAACACGGAATCTCAGGTCCTCTATACCCAGGTCTTCCAACTTTATACTTTCCTTGACCCGGGTAAGGACATCGCTATACGACATCTTGTCGGCGACGGCTGGCTGCAACTTAATCGTCACAACTTGCGATCTAGGACGACGCAACTTTGGCTCCTTTTGCGCTTTAGCCTTTTGCGCTTTCGGCTTAGGAGCTGGCTTTCTCTTCTTGGCCCCCTTCCGGGCTACTACAGTCCAGCCCTCAGACATATCAGCCGGAGCGGGTGGCAGAGGTCGAGGCTCAGTAGATGCGGTCTTCACCGGGCCTTTCTTCTTCTTGGCCTGTTTAGACCTTTGCTCCTTTGGTGCCGGATTAGCCGGCGCCATCAAAGTGGATGCGACAGGGTCCACTTGCGCCTGCTTTGGGCTATCCACCTTGCGCTTGTCCGCCGCTAGCGGAGGTCGCAGATTTCTCTCCGGTGGTAGCCGATCTTTAAAGGCTTCCAGCCTGGTGGAGACCATAGTGCCCACTATGTCCCCCACAGCAATAGACTCCGTGGGAGTGGGTCGCAAGTCCGATGCTCTAGACCGCTCCAACTCCGCTCTCAAAAGGGCAAACTCCTTCCGCAACTCCACCAACTCCGACTGCAGTCGCGAGTTTGTTGCCTTGAGGATATCCACTTCCTCTGATGCCGTCCTCTTTGCCAGAGTATTAACGGCAGAAGAGATAACTCCGGCAGCGTCTTTAAGGGCCCTAGTAAATGTGCCCTTCAGATTCCCCGACTTGCAGGCGACTCTATTGATTATAGCCAAGCTATCAGATACTTGGCTACGCAAGTCGGAGACCATGTGCTCCTCACCGCAAAGTTCCAGGGGCACATCCGAGAGCCTAGAACTTGCTCTAGTTTGTATCGCCGCGGAGATTTCAGCAACTTCCTCCTCCGCCCTCAGCCGGCGCTCCTCGCGCTTGGCATCGTTTAGCGCCTTCTTTCCAGCAGCTAGCCCTATATTCTCATCAGGAATATTTGGTACGACCACGACTCCCTCTGGCCGAAGCAACCTTCGCTTTCGGCTTGTCTCTGTCTCCCCATCCGCATCCGAGGATTCAGAGTTACTCTTCCTGTGATGGCGCCTCTTTCTGTCCTTTCGGAACTGCGCTTTAGCCCCCTCGATAGCATTGGAGCCGTTCGACCCAACAGACATCACGCTATCGGCGTCTGACTCGGAAGCCGCCCAGAAACGGCCTCGCGACGAAAGTGACGACCTGGACCTATCTCTTATAATAGAGGCAACCTCCTCATGGTCCAGACGCTCTAACACGACTCGCGCATCCTTCAACCCCCCTCCTATTGGCACAAGTGCCGGACTTTTGCCCCTTTCGAGCAAAGTACTCCCTACGCCTTTCTCGGGCACAACTACTACTCCGCCCATCTCGGGCAACAACAGATCACCGCCCTCCTCGGGCCTCCCTACGTCATCATTTTGGGTTTTTAAGTTAACATTTTCCATTTTGTTCCCACGAGTGTGGGGGAAAAACGGTCCATCCGAGCAGTGCCCCCTGTACTCGGATAAGCCTATTACGCCAGGGTGTCGGCCGGTACCCTGGCGGGACCAGCAGTAGCGACTGATCTCCTCATCAGCCATGAACCCCTCGCGCTGCTTCGCCGCTTGGGTTGGGGTAATTTTTTATAGAGGTTTTCTTCCTCGCAGCCCGGCCGGTAAAGGCAAGGCCCTCAGTTCCACTCCTGATTACGAGACATGACCGCAACCAAGAGTGGAGTTCCGATATATTCGGCGCTGGCACATCACTGCACCTGCGTGGCGGTAGGGTGAGTACACACCACGCACGCCCTCCGGTTCCTCACACTGTGACCTCTGCATGACAGAGGACACGCGAAGAACCACGCCGGATTATTAGCCAGCGAGCAATCATTACCCAAGGACGAATCCTGTAGGCACCAATTACTCGCCGCCCAGGGTGCACCGGTCCGCAACACTGTTCGTCCCCCCCGAACGACAAGCATTCGAGAAAGGGCCAACAGCGGGTGAACACACGAGGAGGTCATCCGACCAAGCACCCCAACCTAACCTGACATTTTTTTTTTTTTTTTTTAACATGAGGAAATCCTTTTACGGATACCGGCCCGAGTGGGGACTCGAGCGGGTTATGTGGGACTCATGGACCGGCTGAAGGCCAATCCCATTACCCACTAAAACCTCACGGTGCTCCTCCTCGACCGCCACTGACCGCGAGACGCGGGGACTAGAATCGTCCACGAAACGCGGCGGCGGGAGCCTGCTAGGCACGTCGCGGAGTCAAGGGTGTGTGGGCACCCTCGACGGCCTGCTCGGAGTTGCACGCGGGAGCAACCTGCGCGCGCCTACTCGGGCCAGGTTGGTAGGCGGCCAGCTTCCCCAAACTGACCGCCCTCTGGCACATTAGGGCGGAAGGCGGCGGTCGTGTGCCGCCCTCCGGCGACCCGGTCTCTTACGGTGGATGGCGACTTCGGCAAAAGCCTCCCTCGCCCGTTCCACTGACTCCTTCGCGGGCATCACTGCCTCGCAGAAGGATAGTTTTCGCCACTTACCGCCGGCACCTTCCCGCGCATTCCCGCGGGTTGTATACCACCTTGAAGGCCCCTCGGAGCCCGAACGATCGACACCAGTTTCAACTGAATCCGAGCGGGGAAAACTGAAAAAATCGGTTTTCGCCACTTACCGCCCGCACCTTCCCGCGCATTCCCGCGGGTTGTATACCACCTTGAAGGCCCCTCGGAGCCCGAACGATCGACACCAGTTTCAACTGAATCCGAGCGGGGAAAACTGAAAAAATCGGTTTTCGCCACTAACCGCCGGCACCTTCCCGCGCATTCCCGCGGGTTGTATACCACCTTGAAGGCCCCTCGGAGCCCGAACGATCGACACCAGTTTCAACTGAATCCGAGCGGGGAAAACTGAAAAATTCGGTTTTTGGCACTTACCGCCCGCACCTTCCCGCGCATTCCCGCGGGTTGGAAAAAATCGTTTTTCGCCACTTAGCGCCCGCACCTTTCCGCGCATTCCCGCTTGTTGTATACCACCTTGAAAGCCCCTCGGAGACCGAACGATCGACACCAGTTTCAACTGAATCCGAGCGGGGAAAACTGAAAAAATCGGTTTTCGCCACTTACCGCCGGCACCTTCCCGCGCATTCCCGCGGGTTGTTTACCACCTTGAAGGCCCCTCTTTCAGTTTTCCCCGCTCGGATTCAGTTGAAACTGGTGTCGATCGTTCGGGCTTCGAGGGGCCTTCAAGGTGGTATACAACCCGCAGGAATGCGTGGAAAGGTGCGGGCGGTAAGTGGCGAAAACCAATTTTTTCAGTTTTCCCCGCTCGGATTCAGTTGAAACTGGTGTCGATCGTTCGGGCTCCGAGGGGCCTTCAAGGAGGTTTACAACCCGCGGGAATGCGCGGGAAGGTGCCGGCGGTAAGTGGCGAAAACCGATTTTTTCCAATCCGCGGGAATGCGCGGGAAGGTGCGGGCGGTAAGTGACGAAAACCGATTTTTTCCAACCCGCGGGAATGCGCGGGAAGGTGCCAGCGGTAAGTGGCGAAAACCGAATTTTTCCAACACGCGGGAATGCGCGGGAAGGTGCGGGCGGTAAGTGACGAAAACCGATTTTTTCCAACCCGCGGGAATGCGCGGGAAGGTGCCGGCGGTAAGTGGCGAAAACCGATTTTTTCCAACCCGCGGGAATGCGCGGGAAGGTGCGGGCGGTAAGTGACGAAAACCGATTTTTTCCAACCCGCGGGAATGCGCGGTAAGGTTCCGCCGGTAAGTGGCGAAAACCGATTTTTTCCAACCCGCGGGAATGCGCGGGAAGGTGCCGGCGGTAAGTGGCGAAAGCCGATTTTTTCCAACGCGCGGGAATGCGCGGGAAGGTGCTGGCGGTAAGTGGCGTGACAAGCCGTGGTCAAGGCTATGGCCGGCAGCGAGACGTCGTGGGATGCGGTCTCATCCTTCTGCGAGGCAGTGGTGCTCGAGAAGGAGTCAGCGGAACGGACGAGGGAGGCTTTTGCCGAAGTCGGGCACAATACCTGAAGGACAGGCGGAAGAGGCCTCGGAAGCCGATCGATCAGTCGGGGTCTTCTGGTGAAGGAGAGCCAGATAGACCGGCGACAAAAGTGGTTGCCTTGAGGAGACGGAAAGGTCTCGGTGAGGCAGAAAGGAAGGAGTTGCCGCTGAGGTCAGAACAGGAGGTGTCTGCCAGCGCTGCGGCCGTACTGGCCAGGGCTAGCTCCAGGCTCTCGGACATGTCTCTACCATCCGAGAAAGAGCAGGACGAAGCCATACTTGCGTCTGACCTACAAAATCAGGTGGTGGACAGCCTAGCGGTGATAAGGAAGGTTGCCAGCAGATCGGGAAACCTTAAAGGAACTTTCACCAAGGCCTTTTGACGGATACCGGCCCGAGTGGGGACTCGAGCGGGTTATGTGGGACTCGTGGACCGGCTGAAGGCCAATCCCAATACCCACTAAAACCTCACGGTGCTCCTTCTCGACCGCCACTGGCCGCGAGACACGGGGACGTGAGTCTTCCGCGAAACGCGGCGGCGGGAGCCTGCAAGGCACGTCGCGGAGTCAAGGGTGTGTGGGCACCCTCGACGGCCTGCTCGGAGTAGCGCGCGGGAGCAACCTGTGCGCGCCTACTCGGGCCAGGTTGGTAGGCCCTCTAGCACATTAGGGCGGAAGGCGGCGATCGTGTGCCGCCCTCCGGCGACCCGGTCTCTTACGGCGGATGGCGACTTCGGCAAAAGCCTCCCTCGCCCGTTCCGCCGACTCCTTCTCGAGCACCACTGCCTCGCAGAAGGATGAGACCGCATCCCACGACGTCTCGTTGCCGGCCATAGCCTTGACCACGGCCGGCAGGGAAAGGTCGTCCCCTATGACGTCGCGCAAAGCGCTACGTTGAGACGCCCAGGCTGAGCACACCTCCAACGTGTGCTGGGCCGTCTCATCGAGGCAGTCGTCGCAGTGGTGGCAGCGAGCGTCGGGCTCCCTCCCGGCGATCCGACACAAGTAACCCCCGAAGCAGCCATGCCCCGAGAGCACCTGTGTCATGCGGAAGGTTAGGACGCCGTGACGCCGCGCTAACCACTGGCGGAACACTGGACGAACAGCCTCGATCGTCCTCAGGCCGGCAGTTGGTGTTGCCAGCCGAGTTTCCCACAACTCCATTGCGGCTACCCGCACCTCCTCAGTGCGTGCCTGGCTTGCCGGTTCCCCGGACACTAGGCCTATTATTTCTTCATTTGGTTCATATATTTCATTATTTTCCATAATTTTAATTATTATTATTATTTGAGAATCAATAATTAATCAACGAATAATCCTATTTTCATTAAATATACCATCCTCTATTGAATGATATCAAAATTTACCTCCTTCTGAACATTCTTATAATGAACTTCCTATTTTAAGAAATTTCTAATATGGCAGATTATATTCCGGTTCCGGTTCCGGTTACGACAGCGTAAACATCGTTACAGTGCAACTCCCCAATTAATCGTATTTTTTAATATTAAAGTACCACTTCGAAGCTGTTATTATCACAATCTAATAAATATAAGTGTCAAGAAGATCTGGAGATAATAGACTTGGTTTTTCATACGAGAATTATTCTAAATACAAAGTGTGAATGTGAAACGAACAATAGTGAGGTTATCTTAAGTGACAATTAAAAGGAAGTTTATATTGAAACTGACATTGACTTATCAGTGTTACCAGTGACAAATTAAAATTGTCTTTAACTTTTTATTTGTTCTGTCTAAATTTAACCTACCGTCTTCCGTAATATTTAAATATACAAAACAATATTTGGTAGAAATGGATGAACAATTTCAACTTTTATTCGATAAAATGAAAATTGAACTCTCGAAGCAAACAATATCGATAACAGAGTCTATAACGAATACAATTATGGAAAGGATGGAAGAAAAATTACAGCCGATTGTTATGGAAAATCAAAAACTAAAAGCAAATGTAAGAAAGTTAGAAGAAGAAGTAGAACAACTGAAAAGGGAGAAGAAAAATAATAATTTGGTTTTGTTTGGTGTAAAAGAGGAGGAAAAATCATTCACTCAGCTACTAGAAAAAATAAAAAAGATTTTCAAAGAAGATTTAGATATTAACATAGAAGAATGGGAGATTAACAAAATGTTCCGACTTGGCAAAATAAACAGGGAGAATAAAAAACTTCGACCAATTCTTCTGTCCTTATTATCAGAAATGAAAAAAGGTGAAATTATGAAGAATAAAAAGAATTTAAAAGACATGTATATTAAGGATGATTTTTCTAAAGAGACATTGGAGAAAAGGAAAGAACTAGTACCAAAACTGGAGGAAGAGAGGAGGAAGGGGAATATTGCATACCTAAAATATGACAAACTTATTATAAAAGAAAACAAGGACAAGCGTAAGAGACAACTGTCTTCATCGCCCCAGACCAACGCACAACCTAAGAAACAGCAGACATGGACGCCGAAGGACAACAGAGCTAACGCTTTTGATATCATGAGAAATAGATCTAATTCTCTTTCTAACTATACAACTAATAAAAACCAATAGCAATTAACGAGCCGGAAAACTAAACAAAATATCAGGAAAGAAAATGAAAATACAACGAAACAAAACTCTCCCCCAAGCCGACTGGTCCTCGTGGGGGAAAATGACCTAAACCCTCTAAGCAAAAAAATCAAACGAAAAAGAAACACAAATTCAGATATATATATCGCAACTCTAAATGCGAGATCTCTACGAACAGATGAAAAACTCATAGAACTAGAACTGGCGTTAGATAATATCAAATGGGATATAATTGGAATAAGCGAAATGAGACGCCTTGGTGAAGGGATTCAAAATCATAATGGTAAATTTCTTCTACATTACATGGGCGAAACACCTGGGCTGTATGGAGTTGGCTTTCTTGTTAAGAACAACTTGGCTAGCAGAATAGAAGAAATAAGAGGAATTAATGAAAGAATAGCACTCCTCAATATTAAACTACTTTTAAATCATGGAAAAGAAGAAACATGGACTATCATCCAAGCGTATGCCCCAACTGAAACAAATAAAAAAGAAGATACCATAAAAACTGAACATTTTTACAAAGACTTACAATCAACAGTACAAATTTCTAGCAAAAATCTTATTTAATGCCCAAATAGGGACCTGCAACATAGGAGAAGAATATACAATAGGCAAACATGGATATGGTCAAAGAAGCGACAACGGACAACGGTTAGTAACCTTTGCAATGGAAAACAAACTGAGCATTTTAAACAGCTTTTACAAGAAGAAAAAATCTAAAAAATGGACATGGATATCTCCTAGCGGCATGCATATGAATGAAATTGACTTTATATTAACCAATAACAAAAGAGCATTTAAAGATGTGAATACTGTAAACCAGCTTAATTTCAATACAGACCATAGAATGATAAGAACAATACTATCAGGCATTAGAATACAAAAAAGAAGACACATTAATAACAATAATACATACAAAACCACATCAACACTCACTGAAAATAATAAACCATTCCTTGACAACCTGAAAAATGCAATGAACACTATCGAAAAAACCAATTATAAATCAATCCAAGAAAGATACAATGATATTTTGAGTATACTAAAAGGGGGAATCAATAAAACAAACAAACAAAAAAATGAAAGCATTTTATCTGCAGAAACAAAGCAATTGATTAGTGAGAGAAAAGAACTTATACGGAAGGGAAAAAGTAAACAGACAATAGAGAAAATATCGGAACTAAGCAAAAAGATAAACGAGCACATAAGAAAAGACAGGAAAATAAAAAGGCAGAGAACTATAAAAGCTTTTATTAAAAAAACTGGTGGAATCAAGAGAGCCCTAAAAGAATTGAATCAAAAGAAAACAATAATACCAAATATAAAAACAAAAAATGGACACGCCTTAAGTAATAGGCAAGAGATACTCAAAACAGCCACAGACTACTATAGGACACTTTACCAAAGACAAAAAACATCACAGATAGACGATCAAAACTACATAACAACTAAACATTCAGAATTAGTACCCATAATATTACAAGATGAAGTGATGAAGGCTGTAAAAACACAGAAATTAGACAAAGCCCCAGGTTCAGACCAAATATCTAATGAGATAATAAAACACGCAATGCCAGTGCTCGCTCCCATCATAACGAATTTATTCAACGATATATTAGCAACCGAAACCATTCCTAATGATTGGACAAAATCCACTATCACCTTGTTACACAAGAAAGGGGACAAGGGAAACATAGGCAACTACAGACCAATAAGTTTGATGTCGAACATCTATAAGATCTTTTCAAAAATCATATTATCACGGATTACTGTAGCACTCGACGAAAACCAACCGAAAGAGCAGGCGGGTTTTCGCAGCAAATTCTCGACGATAGACCATATTCACGTAGTTAGGCAGGTCCTTCAAAAGTACAAAGAATACAATAAGGCTTACTACTTAGGGTTCGTTGATTTCAACAAGGCTTTCGACTCCGTAGATCATAGTAGCATCTGGAAGGCATTAGAAAGCCAGGGAGTACATGCTAAGTATATCCGGATACTAGAGAAAATCTATTTGAGAAGTAGCGCCAAAGTTAAACTGGAAAGAACAGGGGAAGAATTTCCCATCGAAAGAGGCGTCAGACAAGGAGACCCAATATCACCGAAATTATTCTCTGCAGTTCTAGAAATGGTGTTTAGAAATTTGCGATGGGATGACATTGGGCTCAATATTAATGGAGTAAAACTTAACCATCTACGCTTTGCAGACGATATTATACTGTTTTCGGAGACTCCAGATAGCTTAGAACACATGCTACAACAACTGTCAGATGAAAGTGCCAAAGTAGGCTTAGCAATTAACACATCAAAAACGAACGTTATGACAAACTCGGCTAAAATAGACATTAAAATAAATTATGGACAAATGGAAATAAAATATGTTAATGAATACATATATCTAGGTCAACTATTGTCTACAGAAGATACAATGCAAAAGGAAATAGATAGAAGAATAACAAGCAGTTGGAAACGGTTTTGGTCATTGAGTGAGGTGTTGAAGGACAAGGATATGCCTATTAAAGACAAAAGAAGAGTGTTTAACACATGTGTTCTGCCATGCTTATCATATGGATGTCAAACCTGGTCATTGAACGATAAACAAACTAAAAAAATCAAAATATGTCAAAATGGAACGGAGAGAAGCATTATGGGAGTGAAAAGAAAGGACAAGGTGAAATTACAGATTATAAAGAGCAAAACAAAATTTGAAAACATATACACAACATACAAACGCCTTAAATGGAGGTGGACAGGACACATGCTAAGAGAAAGGATAGAGAAGTGGACACATCTTATTACAGAATGGTACCCGCGTGATAGCAGAAGAAGTAAAGGTAGACCAGCTACACGTTGGGAAGACGATTTCAAAAAGATTGCTGGACCAGCATGGACACGAGTGGCGAAGAATAAAATAAAATGGAAAGCTTTAGAGGAGGCTTTTGTCGAAGGACAAGCTGAAAAAGAGAAACCACTTTAGTTTTAGAATAAAGTAAATGTAATTTTCAGCAATAAAGGCTTATTATTATTATTATTATCCTTTTTTTAGAAATGGCAACCTGATCTAATTTAAATTACCAAAATAGAGCTTCTCCATTAATAGAACAAATTATTTGAAAAAAAAGATTTCAGAAATAATAAATAAAATTATTCCTCACCGTAAACCTTTTGATACTATAATAGTATGTTTTCCTTGGAATGTTCTTTCTCGACAAATATCTCGTCATCATTAAAATATAGTTAATAATACGATAATATATCCAATAAATAATAAGTTTATATTAAAATTATGAAATCATTTTACTAAACCAGTTACTAAGGTTATTACTCCAATAGCTCCTGTTAAGGGTCAAGGTCTATAGTCAACTAAGTGATAGGGATGATTATGATTAGACATTAATTTACTTCTCTAGAATAAAGAGTTCTTAAAATAGAAATTACATAAGATTGAATAATTGCTACGGCAGATTCAAGAATTAATAATAAAATTTGAACAATAATTAAAATAATTAATAAATAATTAAGTATTTTAATATCTGTATTACTTAATAAAGTTAAAAGTAAATGGCCTGCAATTATATTAGCTGTTAATCGAACTGCTAAAGTTCCAGGTCGAATAATATTACTAATAGTTTCAATTAGTACTATAAAAGGTATTAAAATAGTTGGTGTTCCCTGAGGAATTATATGAATAAATATATGTTGTGTATTATTTAATCATCCATAAATTATAAATCTTAATCATAATGTTAAAGATAATGAAAGGGATATATTAAGATGACTTGTTCTAGTAAAAATATATGGGAATAAACCTAAAAAAATATTAAATAAAATAAAAAAGAATAATGAAATAAAAATAAAAGTTGATCCATTAATTCTATTTGGTTCTAATAAAGTTTTAAATTCATTATGAAGTTTATTAGAAATAAAATTTCATAATAAATAATGACGATTAGGAAAAAATCAGAAAGATAAAGGAATAAATAATAATCCAATAAATGTTCTAATTCAATTAAATGGGAAATTAAATAAATTTGTTGAAGGATCAAAAATTGAAAAAAGATTATTTATCATTTTCAAAAAATTTTTTTAAAATTATTTTTATTAATTTTTTTAAAATTAAAATTATTTTTGTAATTATAAATTAAATAATTTATAATTATAAAACTAATAAAAATAGAAATAAAAAATAATAATGAAATTATTCAATTGATAGGTATTATTTGAGGAATAAAAGAATATTACAAAAAGTAATAATTTAAATTTGACATATTTATGTTATTTATTAACTAATTCTTTATCATTAGAAGTAAATGCTAATTTACTATAAAATGGTTTAAGAGACCAGTACTTGCTTTCAGTCATCTAATGAATAATTATTAATTCAATTAATAAAGTTTCTTATAGGGATTCTTTCAATAACAATAGGTATAAAACTATGATTTGCCCCACAAATTTCAGAACATTGACCATAATAAATTCCAGGACGATTAATAAAAAATCTAGTTTGATTTAATCGTCCTGGATTAGCGTCAATTTTTACTCCTAATGATGGAATTGTTCAAGAGTGAATTACATCTGTAGCTGTAACTAAAATACGAATTTGATTATTTATAGGTAAAATAATTCGATTATCAACATCTAAAAGTCGAAAATTATTTAAATTTTCATTAGATTGAATTATATATGAATCAAATTCAATGTTATTAAAATCAGAATATTCATATCTTCAATATCATTGATGTCCAATTGATTTTAATGTAATTAAAGGATTATTAAGTTCATCTATAAATTAATTTTTAACAAAAACAAAAACCGACTTCTAACAACGAACGGTGTCAAGCTAATGCTAATACAACACCTTTACTACAATATCTAATTACTAAGCCTGTTCTACTGAGCACCGACTTCAAAATTATAAAATCTTTGTAAAATTATTTTTCACTTTTTAGTTCGTTGTTAGAAGTCGGTTTTTGTTTTTGTTAAAAAATAATTTATTTTACGATTTTAAGTGATGGGTAGATCTTAAAATGATGCTTCTTGAACGAGTGGTGATGGTGGTGGTAGTGGTTGTCAACGAGTGGTTGTGGTTGTCCCATGTAAAACTTCATTTAATTAGGGTTTATTTTTGCGCAAAGTAACATTTTGGTATATTGACAAGAACATACATAAAAAGTATTCGGGCGAATTGGGAATCTCCCTTTTTTGAAGTTGGTTGAAAATGAGAACATTCTCTTTTTTGAGGTTGATTGAAAAGAAATGTAACGATCAGGAATCTCACTTCTGACATCGAGTTAAAAAGTTTTTGCTTGTAACTATTACAGTATAATCAATTTTTTACCAAAAAAAACAAACTTTCTCAAATTTCACCGGATTCCATAATCGGAATCTAGCCAAACTTTCACCAAATTATTCTTGAAGTGTATCCTTTCAAATAAAATAAGAATCATCAAAATCAGTTTGCGCGACATTAAGTTATGCGTCTATTTGTCGCGCACATACCTAATGCAAATTTAAGACTTATGTGATTTTCTCATGGATACCATTGTCAGACATGGACCAAAAAAAAATGGGACCATTCGGGAAGCTTCACCTTTCAAATAAAAAAAAAGTATCAAAATCGGTTCACCTAGTCAAAAGTTATGAGGTAACAAACATAAAAAAAAAATAATAAAAAAAAAAATAAAAAAAAAAAAAATACAGTCGAATTGATAACCTCCTTTTCTTACAGAAGTCGGTTAAAAATATATAACAATCGTAATGATGGAAGTGCAATAAAAATTAAAGTAATAGCTGGTAAAATAGTTCAAATTAATTCAATTATTTGACCCTCTAATAAAAATCGATTAATATAATTATTGAAAAATAAATTTATTATTAAATATGCTACTAAAATTGTAATTATAATAAAAATAATTAATGTATGGTCATGAAAAAAAATAATTTGTTCTATTAATGGAGAAGCTCTATTTTGGTAATTTAAATTAGATCAGGTTGCCATTTCTAAAAAAAGGATATTCCTTTATAAATGGGGTTTAAATCCATTACATATAATCTGCCATATTAGAAATTTCTTAAAATAGGAAGTTCATTATAAGAATGTTCAGAAGGAGGTAAATTTTGATATCATTCAATAGAGGATGGTATATTTAATGAAAATAGGATTATTCGTTGATTAATTATTGATTCTCAAATAATAATAATAATTAAAATTATGGAAAATAATGAAATATATGAACCAAATGAAGAAATAATAGGCCTAGTGTCCGGGGAACCGGCAAGCCAGGCACGCACTGAGGAGGTGCGGGTAGCCGCAATGGAGTTGTGGGAAACTCGGCTGGCAACACCAACTGCCGGCCTGAGGACGATCGAGGCTGTTCGTCCAGTGTTCCGCCAGTGGTTAGCGCGGCGTCACGGCGTCCTAACCTTCCGCATGACACAGGTGCTCACGGGGCATGGCTGCTTCGGGGGTTACTTGTGTCGGATCGCCGGGAGGGAGCCCGACGCTCGCTGCCACCACTGCGACGACTGCCTCGATGAGACGGCCCAGCACACGTTGGAGGTGTGCTCAGCCTGGGCGTCTGAACGTCGCGCTTTGCGCGACGTCATAGGGGACGACCTTTCCCTGCCGGCCGTGGTCAAGGCTATGGCCGGCAGCGAGACGTCGTGGGATGCGGTCTCATCCTTCTGCGAGGCAGTGGTGCTCGAGAAGGAGTCGGCGGAACGGGCGAGGGAGGCTTTTGCCGAAGTCGCCATCCGCAGTAAGAGACCGGGTCGCCGGAGGGCGGCACACGATCGCCGCCTTCCGCCCTAATGTGCTAGAGGGCGGTCAGCTTGGGGAAGCTGACCGCCTACCAACCTGGCCCGAGTAGGCGCGCACAGGTTGCTCCCGCGCGCTACTCCGAGCAGGCCGTCGAGGGTGCCCACACACCCTTGACTCCGCGACGTGCCTTGCAGGCTCCCGCCGCCGCGTTTCGCGGAAGACTCACGTCCCCGTGTCTCGCGGCCAGTGGCGGTCGAGGAGGAGCACCGTGAGGTTTTAGTGGGTATTGGGATTGGCCTTCAGCCGGTCCACGAGTCCCACATAACCCGCTCGAGTCCCCACTCGGGCCGGTATCCGTCAAAAGGCCTTGGTGAAAGTTCCTTTAAGGTTTCCCAATCTGCTGGCAACCTTCCTTATCACCGCTAGGCTGTCCACCACCTGATTTTGTAGGTCAGACGCAAGTATGGCTTCGTCCTGCTCTTTCTCGGATGGTAGAGACATGTCCGAGAGCCTGGAGCTAGCCCTGGCCAGTACGGCCGCAGCGCTGTCAGACACCTCCTGTTCTGACCTCAGCGGCAACTCCTTCCTTTCTGCCTCACCGAGACCTTTCCGTCTCCTCATGGCAACCACTTTTGGCGCCGGTCTATCTGGCTCTCCTTCACCAGAAGACCCCGACTGATCGATCGGCTTCCGAGGCCTCTTCCGCCTGTCCTTCAGGTATTGTGCCCGTGTCCTTGACTTCTCTGACACCATCGACACAAAACTTTCAGTATCTGAGTCCTTTGACTCCAACACTCCCCACAACCGTCCATATGATGATCCGGACCCTCGTCTCGACCTGACACTACCGACAGTCGACATTCCGTCATCAACGTCCAATCTGGTCAGAACCACTCTCGGCTCCTTCCACACTCCTACGTTCTGGCCATCACCAACTGACCCCTCCGCAGCGACACTTGAAACAGACACTCTTCGAGACGCCGCAACAACACCAACAACTTCCTCCGCCTTAAGCACATCTACTCCTCCCTTCTCAGGCAACATCACATCGCCGCCCTTCTCGGGCTCAACACACTCCACCTCATCGTTTTGGTTTTTTGTTTTTAGAAATTCCATGTTGTTCCCACGAGTGTGGGGGAAAAACGCTTGTTCCGCCGACTCCTTCTCGAGCACCACTGCCTTGCAGAAGGATGAGACCGCATCCCACGACGTCTCGCTGCCGGCCATAGCCTTGACCACGGCTTGTCACGCCACTTACCGCCAGCACCTTCCCGCGCATTCCCGCGGGTTGTATACCACCTTGAAGGCCCCTCGGAGCCCGAACGATCGACACCAGTTTCAACTGAATCCGAGCGGGGAAAACTGAAAAAATCGGTTTTCGCCACTTACCGCCCGCACCTTCCCGCGCATTCCCGCGGGTTGTATACCACCTTGAAGGCCCCTCGGAGCCCGAACGATCGACACCAGTTTCAACTGAATCCGAGCGGGGAAAACTGAAAAAATCGGTTTTCGCCACTTACCGCCCGCACCTTCCCGCACATTCCCGCGGGTTTTATACCACCTTGAAGGCCCCTCGGAGCCCGAACGATCGACACCAGTTTCAACTGAATCCGAGCGGGGAAAACTGAAAAAATCGGTTTTCGCCACTAACCGCCGGCACCTTCCCGCGCATTCCCGCGGGTTGTATACCACCTTGAAGGCCCCTCGGAGCCCGAACGATCGACACCAGTTTCAACTGAATCCGAGAGGGGAAAACTGAAAAAATCGGTTTTCGCCACTTACCGCCATCGACACCAGTTTCAACTGAATCCGAGCGGGGAAAACTGAAAAAATCGGTTTTCGCCACTAACCGCCGGCACCTTCCCGCGCATTCCCGCGGGTTGTATACCACCTTGAAGGCCCCTCGAAGCCTGAACGATCGACACCAGTTTCAACTGAATCCGAGCGGGGAAAACTGAAAAAATCGGTTTTCGCCACCAACCGCCGGCACCTTCCCGCGCATTCCCGCGGGTTGTATACCACCTTGAAGGCCCCTCGAAGCCCGAACGATCGACACCAGTTTCAACTGAATTTAACTGAATTGAATAGAAAATATATTAATCATAAATTTTCTGTAATTAATAAAGCTGAAATTAATCAACCAATGTTATTAATTGAAGAAAAAGCTATTAATTTACGTAAAGAAGTTTGATTAAATCTTCCTACAGCTCCAATTATTACATTAAAAATTATAATAAAAATTAAAAAAATAAAATTTATATTATAAGATAATAAAATTATTGGTGAAATTTTTTGTCATGTTATTAAAATAAATCTATTAAATCATGATAATCCTTCTATAATATTAGGAAATCAAAAATGAAAAGGAACAGAACCTATTTTTATTAATATTGCAGAATTTATAATAATAATAATTGATAATAAATCATTAATAAATATTTTTATAAGAAATAAATTCAATAGGATAGAAAATAAAAAATTAATTGATGCAATAGATTGAGTTAAAAAATATTTTAAGGAAGCTTCTGAATTTAATAGATTATTGGGGGAAGAGATTAAGGGGATAAATCTAAGTAAATTAATTTCTAAGCCAATTCAGCATCCTAATCATGAATTTGATGAAATAGAAATTATAGTTCTGAAAAATAAAATAAATAAGAAAAATATTTTATTGGAATTATTAATTAATAAAATAAAAAATAAGAATAAAATATTCTAAAGATGAATTTAAATTCATTATAAAAAAAATATATTTTAGTGTAAAATGCACAATAATTTTTGTCTCGTGTGTGTCTCACTGTCGTGTGTGTTCTCTGTCATGCAGAGGTCACAGTGTGAGGAACCGGAGGGCGTGGTGTGTACTCACCCTACCGCCACGCAGGTGCAGTGATGTGATAGGAGCTGTATTTGCTATTTTAGGGGGTTTTGTTCATTGATATTCTCTATTTACTGGATTATTATTAAATCTTTATTTATTAAAAATTCAATTTATTTCCATATTTATTGGTGTTAATTTAACATTTTTTCCTCAACATTTTTTAGGATTAGCTGGTATACCCCGTCGTTATTCTGATTACCCAGATAATTTTATATCATGAAACTATGAAAAAATGCTCAGAAAAAAGAAATGAAGAAAAAGTTTTCAGAAATAATAAATAAAATGAATGAATGAAAAACTTAAGCCCACGTAAGTTGTGGAAATTTCTGGAATCGCTAGGCATTGGCCGGCAACGTAAGGATTTGAATTGCAATCTAGACGTTGATGCCTTGAATAAACACTTTGCCTCGATAACATCTATGGACAACACAATTGAAGCAAATACATTGAATTATATGAACTCCTTGCCGTCTCCCACAATCGTTCCTTTTAACTTTGCTTCTATAACCTCATCCCAGGTAAGAAACAGTATCCTAGCCATCAAATCTGATGCTTCTGGTTATGATGGCATCAACCGCAAAATGATTATTTTGCCCTTGGAAGTCTTAGTTCCAGTCATTACCCATATTTTAAATTTTTCTATTTCCCATAACACTTTTCCCAGTTTGTGGCGCATTGCCCGCGTTATCCCCATACCCAAAACCAAAGATCCAAAATCCTTCTCTCACTACCGTCCTATCTCCATCCTTCCTTTCTTGTCAAAGGTCTTGGAACGTATTGTTTTTCAGCAACTAAATCAATATCTATTTGACAACCATATATTATCCGAGTTCCAGTCTGGATTCCGTAACGGGCATAGCACAGTCACTACTTTGATTAAAGTTTGTGACGATATCAGACTTAGCATGGACAAACAAAATCTTACAGTCATTGCTTTGCTGGACTTTAGCAACGCCTTTAATTCTGTTGATACTGATCTCTTGGTTGCTGTTCTGCGTTCAATAAATATCTCTCCTGAAGCCACTGAGTGGTTCAGAAGCTATTTATGTGATCGGCAACAGTACGTTCAAGCCAATGACAAGTCATCTTCCCTTTGCTCTCTTTCTGCCGGTGTTCCCCAAGGTGGTGTCCTCTATCCTCTCCTTTTCTCCATTTTTATTAATTCAGTTTCCCAAAATCTCTCGCTCTTCCTTTCATCTATATGCTGACGACCTTCAAATTTACTTAGCCGCCCCGTTTGATGATGTTAGTGAGGCTATTCATAAGCTTAACGAAGATTTGCGGAATGTTAGTAGGTGGAGCAAATCTTTTGGCTTAACTGTCAATCCTGCCAAGTCACAAGTCAGTATTATTGGTGGCTCTAAGCAACTAAAAAAACTTGACCAGAATAGCCTCCCTGCTATACAGTTTGGCGGCGTCGATTTGAGTCTGAGTCCATCTATTAAGAACCTTGGTATTATTTATTTTTTTTATTTTTTTTTATTTTATTTTACAGAAAACAACAGCATATTAATAACTACTTATAAAAAAAAAAAAACTTATACAAAAAAATAAAGCCAATTATAGTTTTCTACTTATAAATATTATCTAAGTACAGTACAGAGCTACACAAATTTAAACATATTATTAGAAAAAAAAAAAGATACATATTTAAATAAAAAAAAAAAATAATAATTAGATAAAATGCCCCATTAGTGTGTGTGTGTTGTGTGTGTATCTATGTGTGTATGTATGTGTGTGTATGTATATGTGTGTGTGTGTATAACAATAAGCAATTATGTAGATTGAAACCGTTTAATTTGGTTTCTAAAAGAATCTGCAGATAAATGGAAGAGATCAATATGAGCATACTTTTTATTGTATAATAATGGTACACGAGAGAAAAAAGAGTTATCCGCGTATTTAGTATGTGATGTAGGTACATAAAATAGATTAGACTGGGCTATTCTAGTTCTTTTTATAGGTACGTTGATATTTAGACATGAAAGCAATTCGGGTGAATCAATGCTGCCTGACAGAAGATTATAAATTATCATCAAGTCCAATAATTCACGACGATCACTTAGCGAAGCAATATGAAAGTGTTTACAGCTTTCCTCATAGGTCCCAAAATTCCTATATATTTTAAAGTTCAGGTGTTTAATAAACTTTACTTGTATAGCTTCAATAGCATTTATATATTTAGCAAACTGAGGATTCCAGATACAACTACCATACTCTAATATGCTTCTTACAAGCGCAAAATAAACACTCTTTATACAATTAATGTTTTTGAAGGGTTTACATGAACGAATAACAAAACCTAAATATTTGTAAGCTTTATTCGTAATGTAATTAATATGTTCATTCATTTGCAATTTGCTATCCAATAAAATACCTAAATCACGAACCAAATGAGTTTTGTTAATCGGAGAGTTATTAATAATATAGGCATGATCGATTAAAGTGTTTTTTCGTGTAAAAGTAATTTGACTGCATTTTTCGACATTGACAGTAATCCTATTGTTTCTATAATATTGACTTAACCTATCTAAGTCGCTTTGGATCAATAAGCAGTCTGTAATGCTGTTCACTTTCATGTACACCTTCTTATCGTCTGCAAACATTGAAAACTTAGAATGTTTAAAGCAATCTCTTATATCAAAAAGATATATATTATATAGCAGTGGTCCTAGATGTGAGCCTTGGGGTACTCCAGAAGTGATACAGACGTAATCAGATCGAGACCCCCCCAATCTAACAGCTTGCTTTCTATTAGATATATAAGACTTCATCCAACGAAATAAATCTCCTCGTATACCTAAGGCATATAGTTTTTTCATAAGGATAACATGGTCCACGCGGTCAAACGCTTTCTCGAAATCTGTATAAATTACGTCAACTTGATATCCCTCGTCCATGTATTTCAAAATGTCACTTGTAAACCCAATCAGATTAGAATTAGTTGATCGCCTTTTCATAAATCCATGTTGATTATTAGGTATGGCTCTGCTGAGAACAGAATACAATTTAGTATATATTAGTTTTTCTAGCACTTTACCCAATATATTCAAAATAGATATAGGACGATAGTTTATAATTAGAGTTTCGGATCCTTTTTTATGTATAGGTATGATGTGTGCTTCTTTCCATTTAGATGGGAAAATACCTTCACTCAGTGATTTATTATATAAAAGCATTAAAGGAAAAGCAACCTCTTTAGCACAGTTTTTGAAAAATACTGAAGGTATATTATCACTACCAGGACCTTTTCGTATATTAAGCGATTCAAATACCTTCAGAATTTCTGTCTCTGTAAGCCTAATCATATATAAATTTTCGTCTGAAAAGGAGGAAACATTATAACTTTGTTCGGTATAATTTAGCGTGGAATCAATAAAGACACTTTTAAAATATTTATTGAAACCTTGACAGATTTTTAGTTCGTCGTCATAGATTTCGTTGTCGTAATACAAGATGCTGGGATAATTCGATGCTTTCTTACGTTTCGACCTAACATACGTGTGCAAAACTTCCGGTGATTTCAATATATGATCCTGAATGTAAAGTATGTAACGCTTAAAGCATGTTTTTTGCATCTGCTTTTGCCTATCCCTCAAAAGTTTAAATTCATCATAGTCCAATAAATTACCATATACTTTCCATTTATGGTGTATTTTATATTTTTCCCTAATAACATTTATTAAAGCCCTAGAGTACCAAACAGGATAATTGTGTCTACCTCCCACGGCATGCTTAGGCACGAAATCATTAATTAATTTATATAAAATTTCGTAAAAACAATTTAAAGATTCATCTACTGATTTATTTTGAAAAATAATATTCCAATTAATTAAAGAAAGTTCCTTCTTTATACGATCATAGTCTGCTTTCTGAAATAAATATTTTATAAACTTTCCAAGACGAACCTCGGCTGTAAAAATCTCAATACTGTCAATTTCTAATGCCGGGTGATATTTATCTTCACTTAGTAAAGGATCGGTTGAAATTGATATATTTAAGTTAGTATTAGCTATAACTAAATCTAAAATATTTCCACTGAAATTGGAATATTTATTGAGTTGCAGGAGTCCATGAAACTGTAATGCATTCAGGAAAGTAACAGCAGTATTAAATGTCTTTTGCACAAGTTGGCCCTCCTCGTGAATCCCATTGTATACTGGGCATATTGAAGTCGCCCAATAATATGACATGATCATCAGGATGAGCTTGCATTACGGCATTCAAAGAATCCAACACTAAAGCTAATCTCTGAGAATGCTGCATGTCTCCAGGTACATAAACTACTCCTAAGTGGACAGCTCGTCGCTGAGTAATACCAAAACCGCGCGCACCTATTGTTATCCAAACTAATTCAACACCCACCCGTGAGAACTCGCTCCTCAGTTGTGCATGGTACACCTGCTTAGCGTATATCATAACTCCACCACCTATACTTTTATGGGAGGATTTGGTGTCTCGATCACATCTAAAAATATCATAGCGTGCATCACTTACCTCACTGTTTAGGAAACTATTATTTAACCATGTCTCTGTTATAAATATTAAATCGAAATCATTAGACAATACACTTTGATAAATATCATTAACCTTAGTACGGAGACCACGAACATTTTGGTAATATAATTTAATTGAATTAATCATTTATAATAATATTTTTAAATAGTTTGATTACATACTTTAAATATATATAGGAAATTATAGTGGGGGAAACATAGTCAATTTTATGGGATGGCAGATGTGTTTGATAAATTAGCAGTAAGAAAATAATTGCTTTATTAAAAATTATATATAAGCAAGTAAAAAGTGTATAAGTGTGCGAGTTAATGTAATAAGTGTATGTGAGAGTGATGTGTGTTAAGGGTGCATTAAATCCCAACTTGTTTATATAATAAAAATAAAATAAAACTTTAAAAAATGTTATTCTAAAATTTAAATAGCGATATACATTTATGAAAAGAGTAAAGTGACACAGATTAATAATATAAACTTTCAAATTATTTTTAATAAATCCTTTTCTGAATTTATAGCGATTGCATGTGTTACCTCGTTTTTTCGCACAAAGATGGAACAGTTTTTTGACCAAACAAACTTATAAGCCTTTTCAGTTGCGAGTTGTTTACTTTTTTTCAACAAATACCTATTCTGTGGCGTGAGATGGTCATTTACAAAAATTCTATTTGTCCTCCCTGATATATCTATGTCTTGAGACGTGATACCTCGAGTTTTTTTCAAGCCGGATAGGATGTTGTCCTTGAGGAGTCTGTTTTTAAGTTTACAAACAATAACTCGTGGCCTGTCCTTGATATTTTGTCTTGGTGTGATTCTGTTCGCAAATTCAATATCATGATGGTGCAGAGACACACCAGCGTGCTTGGCAACTTTAATAATAATGCCAGGTATGTCTTCATTATTCAATTCAGGAACACCTATTATTTCTATATTCTGCTGTCTTACCCATTGTTGCTGTTTTGAAAATTGACAAGTCAGTTCGCTTACACTCTCCTCCAATTTACTAACTTGTGTTTTGAGAATATTGTGCTCCGCAATCAATTTTTCATGCTCACTTTGTAATGTATTTTGAGAAGTTGCCAAATTCAATAGTTCCGAGGATAATGTAGTTAAATTATTTTTTATTTCCAATAGTACAGTTTGCTTTAATTCCGCTATGATATTGTTTTTAAAATCAGTCAATTTTTTATCCAAAATATATTCCAAATTTTGTATTTGTAGTTCTTTGCAGTTTTTATTCGAGTATTCGGCAGACGGAGATGTTTTCTCTGCGCACTTAGGACATATGTAGGTTTCCTTATGCTTCACTGACATCTTTTTAAAATTAGCGTCACTTATTCTTAAACATGCGTAATGAAATTTTTCCGTACAAGAAGAGCAACATATTTCTTCTTTTTTTAATATACTTGATGAACATACACTGCATTTAGAGGACATTGTTAATAATTATATTTTAATAATTTGATAACCTATATTTGTTAAATAAAAACAACTGAGGGTAACTAGCTAACTAACTAAGCAGTACACTCCACAAGACGCAGATGCTAAACTGTCTCGTATTAGTATTGTAATAAAGTCCAAAACGCCATGCAGATCGCGGCACTGACACGTTTTAATCGAACAATGTCTGCGGTTAGACTTTTCTTCGAACTATTGTAGACTTTTATTTCACTGATATGATATTATTTATTCACTAGACACTTTCGAAAATTACTTTAATGATTAGAAATCAAGTTTAATTATTCACTATTATTGTTCAATGGTTTATATAACTTTAAATGACATATCATTTTAAATTTACAAAAGGAACGCTTAACTGTGTGTGTAGCTCGTACACGCGCTCACGAAGAAGTGAGCGCGTGTACGAGCGAATTATTATAGACAATTCCCTATCTTGGTCAGTACAGATAGCTGAGGTTAGCCGTAAATTATTTGCCACTATCGGATCGCTCAAACGATGGAAATATTTCCTACCTATAAAGACCAAAACTGCTCTAGCTCATTCACTACTGTTACCGATTTTAGACTATGCTGATTCGTGTTACCCAGACTTATCTGAGGAACAACTAAATAAACTAGAGCGGTTACAAAATCTATTATCTTCGGTTTACGTAAATTTGATCATGTTTCTGATCATCGTCGTCAGCTTGGATGGCTTCCTATCCGACATCGCCGAAATTTCCGCATGCTGACTCTCCTCTATTCTATCCTGTACAACTCTCTCTCTCCCTCCTACTTAAAAGATCGATTTTGTTTCCTAGGTGCCGATTCACTTCTTCACCTCCACCTTAGATCCCGTTGTGATAATCTCCTTAAATTACCAACTTCCCATACCCTATTTTATTCTAAGTCTTTTACTATGAAATCTGCAATTCTTTGGAATGAACTTCCTACAGAAGTTCGTCATTCCAAATGTCTATACAGTTTTAAAAATCGTCTGAAAGAGTACTTATTTAATTTAGTATAATAGTTTATCTTTATTTATTTTTTTTAATATTATGTGTCGGAGACTAAGGTGATTGGGACCGGAGCTTGTTCCGATCCCACTTCTGATGTAGACAGATATGACCGACATCGTACTTCTAATTCGGGCGTGGTAATTATAAGAAATGTTATCTTACTCTTGACGTGAAGCTTGGAGCAGTGCCGTGGACTTGTGACCACAACTGTAGGCTTAAGGGATCCCTTTACAGTACTAACACTCGCCTTTCACTGCTCCAGCCCAGTATAATTGCAAATAGGTCTTAACCACATTTGTAATTGAAGTAGTCGAGGTTGGCCAGCGGTGGAGCACGAGTAGTGCACCGAGCCGTGGTAGAGCCTCGACTGAGCGTACGTCCGTGCGGTTGGTTTTATGTGATTGTCATCGATCGGTGTGACGTCAGAGTGACAGGCAACACCATCTGGTTTTGACAACTGGCAACTTAAATAATCTGCTTCCCTGATACGGCCAATCCTGACATGCGCGCGTCCTCGAGCGCTTTTGCCTTCAATAGTGCTCGATTTAGCCTGCCTAAGAATAATAATCCAACCATACCACTCCTACTGAGATCACTACTACTTTATTCCGCTCGTCCAATCCTGACACATTAACCTAACACTATCAAATTGGACCTAATCTAACCTAACACTATCAAATTGAACAGGACGGGCGAGTCCTTTCGACCAATTCGACTAACTAAACCTTCGACACAACCTAAGGATGAACCGGATGAATGTGTCTCTTCGACCAGCCACACGTGCATGACCCTTCAAACTTTCGACCCTACGACGCTACGACCAACTAACCCTTCGATCAACCTAAAAATGAAGTTGATGAATGTGTCCTTTCGACCAGCCGCTATCAGCTGCATGGCCCGGACAACACTATCCCTTCGACCAACTAACCCATCGAACAACCAAAGAATGAAGCGGATGAATGTGTCCCTTCAACCAGCCGCTATCAGCTGCATGGCCCGGACGACATTATCCCTTCGATCAACGAACACCTAAGAATGGACCGGATGAATGTGTCCCTTCGACCATCAGCCATCAGCTGCATGGACCGGACGACATTATCCTTTCGACCACCGTATATGACCTCAAGAACATAAACCATGGCTAAGGTGTCCCTTCGACCAGTCGCCATCTCAAATGACGACATGGACCGGACGGCCTTACCATGAAACCGTAACCAAAGTGTCCCTTCGACCATTCGCCATCTCGTATGACGACATGGACCGGACGGCCTTGCCCTGCAACCACTTACCACCTCCTATGGCCCGTACACTGTGCCAGCGACCCTACAGTATCTACGTTCGTCAACCGTTATCCACTCTCGTCACGATCACACCAACTGTTACATGAACCCGACACACACTACCTGTTTAGTCGATAGAGGTACTACTACACTGCACATTATCGTTACCCTAAAAATCTTATCCCTATAGCTTACACTACTGAACCAAACTATACCGAGTATGACTCGTATAAGCAACCCTTTCCAAGATCACATCGATATCGCTACAACAAGATATCTATAGCCGATATTCCTATGGAATCAGACATTAAATTACACTAGATATTGTTACTAGAGCTAACCATTTTTCTACACTATATAATTTTGTTGAAATAGATTCCTACAATTAATTTCCTTTCATCATTGAAACTTTTTTTAGAACTAGGCAACATATTATCTGCACTATGTATTACTCCTACAGAGTATTACTAAATTTCAGAAACAATCCTGAAGTAAAACTTTAACCAAAAAGTTTTATTTTAACACTTATAACGTTGAGATGTAACTAAGTAACAAAATCTAACTAGGTATGTAAATTACACACACTTCATTGATGTTTCACTATGAAATTGGCAACAATTAAGCATAAACGCGTCTCTAATTTTTAAACCATTACTTTTAAATTTCTTTTAACTAACTTGCCTTTAAAGAATTTTAATGTATCTACTACAATTTAATTAAAATTGTCACTAATTGGATTAACACCATTTACTTAAAATAATTAACTGGTTACTGGCGACCAAAACCCTAGTTGAACTTAAATATTAAGCGACACTAACCTTTACAATATTCGGAGCCATTACTTTTCTTTTAATACAATTTGAAATATACGGTACGTTCACTAACTATTTTATTTCTCTTAACAATTACATCTAACTTTATAATCACTTTAAAAGAATTAACTAACCTCTTTACTTTCTTTAAACAATCTTTACCTAATATGTCACTTTCAAATATGTCACTTTTTTAAAATTAAATTACCAAATAACTTCCGTTTCTTTAATTTACACTGTTATATGCTGCGCCATAATTATGGAAACAACTGTATTTCACCTTTTTTAAAATGAATTACGTTCATAATGATTTCATTGTAAACCTTCTATAAAATTAGTGACCTACCGACATAATTTTTTAAAATTTGAAATATTTTTTTACATTTTTCATTTAATACGGTGCGTATTAGACGGGGCGTCGATACTTTAAGAATCTCAAACTAAAGAAATTAACGTAACTAACGAAACGAACAGACTAACGAAATTATTTACTACACTCACGCGACGTAACTACGTATTTACACACTCACAGAACGGTAGACTATTGAAAGTGTCGAAACATTACTTACTTCATGTGAGAGTGAGGTTCATCCCACTTCTGATGTCGGAAACTAAGGTGATTGGGACCGGAGCTTGTTCCGAACTTGGAAGTTTATCAGAAAATCCCTTTACAGGGAAGAGAAGTAGATTCTAAGGAATCATATACTACAATTCCAAATGAAATTAAATTGGATAATTCAATAAATTTCAATGAAAATTTCTGTGAAGAGAACTTCAAAATTTTTATTAACCATCTCGATTTCCAAAAACAGGCAATGATAAATGATTTAATATTGAACCATAAATCTGTGTTTGCAAAGGATAAGTATGACATTGGAAAAGTAACGGAGTATGAAGCACATATTGATCTATTAATAGACAAATATTGCAGTAGAAGGCCATATCGTTGTACAATTGAAGATAAGAAAGAGATAGAAAATCAGATTACAAAGTTATTGGAAAAAAATATGATAGAAGAATCATATAGTCCGTTTGCTGCCCCAGTTACACTGGCTTATAAGAAAGAGGAAAATAAAAAATCAAGGTTATGCATAGATTTTCGAGATTTAAATAAAATTGTAGTTCCACAATCACAGCCATTCCCACTTATTGAGGACCTATTAGTTAAAACAAGAGATTGTATTTTTTTTTCTACACTGGATCTAAACTCTGCATTTTGGTCAATTCCTCTTCGTGTTTCAGATAGGCATAAAACAGCATTCGTCACACAAGAAGGTCATTACCAATGGACTTGTTTGCCATTTGGTCTAAAAACATCTCCGGCAATATTCCAGAGAATAATGTGTAACATAATCCGGAAACATAAGCTTGGTGAGTTCACAGTATGCTATATTGATGATATTTTACTGTTTTCAAAATCCTTTTCAGATCATATTAGACACTTAAAACAGTTATTTGAAGCAATAAAAATTGAAGGGTTAAGATTAAAATTTTCCAAGTGTACATTTGCAGCTGATTCAGTTAAATATCTGGGCCACATTATACAGAACAATTCAGTAAGGCCTTTGAAAGACAACTTAATATCAATAAAAAACTTCCCTACTCCAAAAACCCCAAAAAACGTTAGACAGTTTTTGGGGAAAATAAACTTTTATCATAAGTATGTCCCTAATATAGCGGTTAAACTGGAACCATTACATAACTTGTTAAGAAAAGGGCAATCCTTTAATTGGACAAAAAACTGTGAAGAAGCATTTAATGAAATGAAACAAATATTGTGCTCTCAACCTATATTAACTATTTTTAATCCAAATTTACCTATTTACATATACACTGATGCCAATATACTAGGAGTGGGTGCAGTTCTAAAGCAGCCTCAAGAAGACAATCTTGTGAAACCAGTGGCATATTTCTCGAAAAAATTGAGTGATGTTCAAAAAAGAAAGAAAGCTATATATCTGGAATGTCTAGCAATTAAAGAATGCGTAAAATATTGGCAGCATCTTTTGATAGGTAGGAAATTTATTGTATTCTCAGACCATAAACCATTAGAAAATATGAATATTAAGTCGAGAACGGACGAAGAATTAGGGGATCTGACATTTTATCTATCCCAATATGATTTTCAGGTTAAATATGCTCCAGGAAAATACAACCTCGAAGCTGATCGCTTAAGCAGGAACCCAGTCCTGGAACCAAATGAAAATAAGGATGAACAATTAAAAATAGTCAACATAATAAAAATAGAAGATATCTTAAATGATCAGGTAAATAATAAAGAAATACAGTGTAGGAAAAATAAGTTAATTACTAAAAACAATGTTTATTATAAAAAAGTAAAAAAAAAGGAAAAAATTATTATATCAGAGAAATTTAGTATAGAATTGATGAAAAATGTACATACAAACCTAGGTCATATAGGAATCAATCAAATGCACAAAATGATCAGTTCACTATATACATCAAAAAACATGACCAAAAACATAAAAAGGATATGTGAAACTTGTATAATGTGTATAAAGAACAAATCAAGAGGACTAAATAAATATGGTTTGATGTCTCACTTAGGTCCTGCCACAAAACCCTTTGAGATATGTTCTATTGATACTATTGGTGGCTTTGGGGGTTCTAGGTCCACAAAGAAATACTTACATCTACTATCAGATCATTTTACAAGATATGCATATATTTTAACATCAAGTACTCAAAATGCAAATGATTTCATTAGACTAGTAAAAAGCTGTGCAGAACCTGACCACATTGGCGTAATTCTTTCAGATCAATACCCCGGAATCAATTCAAAAGAATTTAAAAAATTTTTAGATGACAAAAATATTCCCATAATTTTTACAGCTGTGAACTCGCCCTTCTCAAATGGCTTAAATGAAAGACTGAATCAAACGTTAGTAAATAGAATCAGATGCAAGATTAACGAAAATAATACAAAAATAGCATGGACAACTATAGCACATCATTGTGTTAGAAACTATAATGAAACTATACACTCTGTCACAGGATTTCCTCCAAAATATTTGTTAAATGGCACAGATGTCACTATTTTGCCAAATGAACTTAAACTAAAAAAGACAGAATATGATCTTACTAAAGATAGAGAAAAAGCTCTGGAAAATACAATCAAGTCTCATAATTATAACAAAGTGATTTATGATAAAAATAGAAAACATATAGATTTAAAAGTTGGTGACATTGTTTTTGTGGACAATGGAAATAAATTAAATAGAAGGAAACTTGATGAATTGCGAAGCGGTCCCTATCAAATCATGGAAAAAATATCAAACTCAATTTTCAAGATAAATACTGGTCATAAAAAATCTGAATCAAATTTTTTCCACATTTCAAAAATTACTCCAATGCCTCTGCTTGAGGAACCTACTTTGGGAGGGAGATGTAAAGACAATTACATGTAATTCTCTTTAATTTTTAATTCCTGGCCATAGACGTAACTACGTCTATGGTTTGAAAAAGATAATCTGTACAAATAGTTAAGCTATACAAAACTGTCAACATAGATCTTTTTAATTAATTTTGCTGAACACGTGTAACATAAAAATTTGTTAGAAGTAATAGACATTAAATGTCGTTTCTTTAACGAGAAACTCAGTGTGTTTTAATTACTACTATAAAATAACATTCACATTATATATAATATTTAATTATATTTCATAAAATTTGCACTGAGACGTTATCCCCTTTCTCCTCATTACATTTTATCCGTAATGTTTCAAAGGTTGTCTGGTGGAGATTGCTTAAAGCAATAAGACCGCCTTTGCATACGTGTTTTTCTTTAAATTTTATTTGTGTTGTTCTTTCTATATATTTCTTTTATGTGTGCAATAAAGTATATTCTATTCTATTCTATTCTAAAATGATTCCTCACCGCTGAAATGCGTAAAAATGCTCAGAAAAAAGAAATGAAGAAAAAAATTTCAGAAATAATAAATAAAATTATTCCTCACCGTAAACCTTTTGATACTATAATAGTATGTTTTCCTTGGAATGTTCTTTCTCGACAAATATCTCGTCATCATTGAAATATATAATATTCTTTATTGCACTAAAAAAATTATATAAACAATATATAAAGACATTTCGTGTACAAAGGTGGACTTATCTCTATAAGAGATCTCTTCCAGTCAACCAGTGGAAGTGGATGAGTGAGTAGCGAGCACCACAACGTACAATTTAAGAAATTAAAAATTATATACTAGTAACAAAATACAGCTAAAATATATATATATATATATATATATATACATACATATATAATAAATACATACATATACACACATACTTGCATAGATATAAAATATATATATATACAATATACATACAATATAATATATATATTAGAGATGAAAATGCGGTAATAAAGTTAAAAAATTTTTCAAGATCTACTGGCTTAGGGAACCAAGAAAATATTTTTTTAATTTGGATTTAAAGGAGATTATGGATGGGCTTCTCTGGATGGCTTTAGGGAGTTGGTTCCATAAGGATGCAGCATGGACTGAGAAGGATTTTTGCAGGAATTTGGTGTTACTCTTCGGAATGTCAAGCATCGGTATGACACAAGACCTCCTAGAGCGTGTGGGAGTGGGAAGTACGGTAAAGCGGGAGCGTAGATAAGAAGGGAAATGTTGATAGTTAAGGATTTTAAACAGAAGTGAGAGGATGTGCATATCTCGGCGAAGTCGGATTGGGAGCCAATTAAGCTGAGCTCGAAATTGGGAAACGTGATCATATTTACGTAGACCAAAGACAAAGCGTATAGTGAGGTTTTGAAGTCGCTCTAGCTTGTTAAGTAGCTCCTCCGTCACATCTAAATAGCAGACGTCAGCGTAGTCAAGAATTGGCAAGAGAAGAGATTGCGCTAGCATAATTTTGGTTTTATGAGGGAGGAAATATTGGAGACGCTTAAGAGAATGGAAAGAGAAATGTATGCGTTTGCTAATGTCATTAATATGCGACGCCCAGGACATGTTACTGTCAAAGGTTAGACCTAAGTTTTTAATTTTATTACAGTATTTAACTTCAACACCCGAATAAATAATTTTTGGCGTTGAATCCCAATTTATTTTAACTCTAAGTTTATTACTGCCAATAATAATTGCTTGTGATTTTTTGGGGTTAACTAGCAATCCAAAAGATTCAGCCCAAGATTTTATAGCACTGAGATCTTTATTTAAGGATGCAATAGCCTTGGGTAATTCGTTCAAGTTGCAATGACAATATAACTGCAAATCATCTGCATACAGATGGTAGGGAGAAGAAATGATTTTAGAGATATTATTAATGAATATAGAAAAAAGAAGTGGAGAAAGAACGCCGCCTTGAGGGACGCCAGCAATGAGCTCTAACCACGTCGATACAACATCGTTAGCTTTAACACACTGCTGGCGACCGAAAAGGTAAGAGTGGAACCATTCAATAACTGAGGTTGAAAGGTTAACTGCACGAAGAGTGCCCAGAAGTATATCAAAATCAACAGAGTTGAACGCGCTGCTGAAATCCAGTAGTACCATTACAGTGAGCTTGGTATTATCCATAGCACACCGTATGTCCTCCGTGATATTCAACAACGCAGTAACTGTGCTGTGGTAAGGACGAAAGCCGGATTGGTAAGGACACAGTAGGTTATTGGAGGAAAGGAAAGAGTAAAGTTGATCATTTACGATGGACTCAAGGACCTTGGATAGGATTGGAAGTATAGATATGGGACGATATTCAGTGACACAGGTGGGATTGGAAGTTTTAGGTATAGGAACAACACAGGCCTTTTTCCACTGAGCTGGAAAAACATTACATGTCAGTGAAAAATTTAATATGTGGGTGACCACTGTTATAATGCTTTCCAACACAGGAAGGATCATGTCGAGACTTAGACTGTCACTACCAATGGCTTTAGTGGAAATAGATTTGATATACTTCCTGACATCATCCTCAGTAACCGTTTTAAATGAAAAGGGAGCAGAGTCGGGTAGGTCAATTTTAGATAGAAGCGTAAGTGTTTCAGATTTTATTTTGGGGCTAACTTTTAAAGGTGGAGTTGTAAAAAAAGAATTTAAGTGAAGTGGGCACATTGATACAGAATTAGTATCAGCGGTATTACCTACCCCAAGTGACTCTAAGAATCTCCAAACTTGCGCTTGAGAGAGATTCTGAATAGTGCTATGAATGTAACGGCGTTTAGCATCCCTACACATTCTGTTGCAAATGTTACGCAGTTTTTTGTAAGCAGCTAGGTTTTCTGTAGAAGGAAATTTCTTGTTTTTTGCTTTGGCTCTATCGCGCTTACACATAGCACGTCTAATGACAGGTGTTAACCAAGGAGCGGGGGCATGTTTCATTCGAACTGGTCTCACAGGGGCGTGCTTATCATAAATATAAATCAGTTCAGAAGTTAAAGAATCTACCATACTGTCAATATTAGTTGATGAAAATATAGGCGACCAGTTGATGTTGCTCATATCCTCCCTTAAGCGTTCCAGGTCCATATGCTTAAAGTTGCGCTGAAGAAATATTTTATCTCTTATCTTAGGGGGGCGTAATTCTAATTAATATAGTTAATAATACGATAATATATCCAATAAATAATAAGTTTATATTAAAATTATGAAATCATTTTACTAAACCAGTTACTAAGGTTATTACTCCAATAGCTCCTGTTAAGGGTCAAGGTCTATAGTCAACTAAGTGATAGGGATGATTATGATTAGACATTAATTTACTTCTCTAGAATAAAGAGTTCTTAAAATAGAAATTACATAAGATTGAATAATTGCTACGGCAATTCAAGAATTAATAATAAAATTTGAACAATAATTAAAATAATTAATAAATAATTAAGTATATTAATACCTGTATTACTTAATAAAGTTAAAAGTAAATGACCTGCAATTATATTAGCTGTTAATCGAACTGCTAAAGTTCCAGGTCGAATAATATTACTAATAGTTTCAATTAGTACTATAAAAGGTATTAAAATAGTTGGTGTTCCCTGAGGAATTATATGAATAAATATATGTTGTGTATTATTCAATCATCCATAAATTATAAATCTTAATCATAATGTTAAAGATAATGAAAGGGATATATTAAGATGACTTGTTCTAGTAAAAATATATGGGAATAAACCTAAAAAAATATTAAATAAAATAAAAAAGAATAATGAAATAAAAATAAAAGTTGATCCATTAATTCTATTTGGTCCTAATAAAGTTTTAAATTCATTATGAAGTTTATTAGAAATAAAATTTCATAATAAATAATGACGATTAGGAAAAAATCAGAAATATAAAGGAATAAATAATAATCCAATAAATGTTCTAATTCAATTAAATGGGAAATTAAATAAATTTGTTGAAGGATCAAAAATTGAAAAAAGATTATTTATCATTTTCAACAATTTTTTTTGAAATTATTTTTATTATTTTTTTTAAAATTAAAATTATTTTTATAATTAAAAATAAAATAATTTATAATTATAAAACTAATAAAAATAGAAATAAAAAATAATAATGAAATTATTCAATTGATAGGTATTATTTGAGGAATAAAAGAATATTACAAAAAGTAATAATTTAAATTTGACATATTTATGTTATTTATTAACTAATTCTTTATCATTAGAAGTAAATGCTAATTCACTATAAAATGGTTTAAGAGACCAGTACTTGCTTTCAGTCATCTAATGAATAATTATTAATTCAATTAATAAAGTTTTTTATAGGGATTCTTTCAATAACAATAGGTACAAAACTATGATTTGCCCCACAAATTTCAGAACATTGACCATAATAAATTCCAGGACGATTAATAAAAAATCTAGTTTGATTTAATCGTCCTGGATTAGCGTCAATTTTTACTCCTAATGATGGAATTGTTCAAGAGTGAATTACATCTGTAGCTGTAACTAAAATACGAATTTGATTATTTATAGGTAAAATAATTCGATTATCAACATCTAAAAGTCGAAAATTATTTAAATTTTCATCAGATTGAATGAAAAATATATGAATCAAATTTATAGCGGTTGAGATGTGATACCACTATTTAATATGATCTTATTTATTTTACACTAAATGAGTAAAATTAAAAATCCAAATTTTGTGGAGAAATTGTCCAAATTTATTTAACTCACAGATACGTGAAGAGAAAATAATCACAGAAGGAAATAAAGAAATTTAAATAAATACCAATAGAAAATACAAGCTAAACTAGCACGTAATAGCAAGAAGTTAAGGTTGAGAATTGAATGCAAGCTAAGAGAGCAATGGATACACAAGTGAATGTCGCAAGCGATTCTAGCCGACTCTTTAAACGTGGCGATGCTGGCTAGCAGCAAACACGCATAGCAAAAAAACTCGGAACAGGTTTGAATTGTTCCAATGCGCTGCGTGTAGTCTAGTTCTAGTAAATGTAATAATATTAATTTTGAATAAGTAATGTTCCCTACAGTACTCCCCCCCAGAGACCTGGTTAAGGGCGATAGTAGTCTGGAAACTTGACTCTTCTTCCGCTTCTTGTCCGCTTCTCAAGTGTCTGCTCCACGTCAGATTGAGAGATAGCCTTTGGTGCTGTTATTATTCTCTTTGATACAGGAACGGCCTCTCTCGTAACATATGCGGGCTTGATCCTGTCCACACTAACGTTATTAGGCTTACCACATATGTCTATTTTGAAATATTTAGGAGTCCTCTTGAGAACCTTGTATGGGCCTGCATAAGGTGGTTCCAGTGGTTTGCGGACGTGGTCCTGCCGTAAAAAAACATGTGTTGTCTCTGCAAGGTCAGCTGGCATATAAAAAGGACCTGTCCTATGCCATGACGTGGGCTTCGGTGAGAGTCGTGCCATACCAGCACGAAGACGAGTGACCAGATTTGTGATATCTGCTGTCCTGTAATCCTCCGAGGGTGCAAGAAATTGCCCTGGAAGTCGAAGGGGCTCCCCGTAGACCAGCTCAGCCGCTGAAGCCTGAATATCATCCTTCCAAGCGCTACGGATGCCCAGCAGCACTAAGGGCAGTGCTTCCGTCCAGGTCGAAGAGGGATGGCACATGATAGCTGCCTTCAGCTGACGATGGAGTCTCTCGATCAAGCCGTTGGAAGCTGGATGATACGAAGTAGTCGTAAAGTGATGTGCACCAACCATGGCTGATAGTGCCTTGAAGAGATGCGACTCGAATTGCCGACCCCTATCGGTTGTAATTCGAAGAGGGCAACCAAATCTTGCTATCCAACCAGAGAGAAGAGCGGCAGCACAGGAATCAGCTGTGATGTCCTTAAGTGGGAATGCCTCAGGCCATCGTGTGAAACGGTCGATGACAGTAAGGCAATATCTGAAATCAGACGAAATAGTTAAAGGTCCGACGATGTCGAGGTGGATGTGTGCAAACCTCGATGTAGGAGTTGGAATTGAGGATAAGGGAGCAAGGGTATGACGGTGAACTTTGCTCTTTTGACAAAGTACACACTCTCGTGTCCACTCTCTACAGTCTTTGCGAATCCCTGGCCATACGAATCTCTGTGTAACCAGCCGCACTGTAGCTGTCCTACCAGGATGGCTCAAGCTGTGTGAAGTTTCAAAAACTTGTCGGCGAAACTTCTCAGTAATGAACGGGCGCGGAGAAGACATTGATACGTCACAGTATAACTTCTGGTTACAGTGTGGCAAATCTACCTTAACCAGTTTTAACGATGAGCCTTTTTGAAGCAGACCTAGCAGTTCAGGATCAGTATCTTGAGCAAGTGCTAGAGCCTGGTAATCGATAGATCGACTCACCTCTTCCAGTCGTGACGGAGTATCAGCCACTACGTTCAAACGTCCTGGTAAGTATTGAATAATAGTTGTGAACTGAGAAATATAATCAAAGTACCGATATTGGCGCGGTGAGCATTTCTCCCTGTTAATGTTGAATGCATATGTGAGAGGTTTATGATCCGTGTGAATCACGAAGTTTCGAGCCTCAACCATGTGTCGAAAATATTTAATGGCTTCATAAATGGCTAACAGTTCTCTGTCGTAAGGACTATACTTCTTCTGCGCAGATGTTAATTTTTTAGAAAAGAAACCAAGAGGTTGCCATACGTTATTAACACGTTGTTGAAGAACTGCTCCAATTCCGACATCAGAAGCATCAGTGGCAATAGCTAGCTCTGCAGAAGGATCTGGGTGAGCCAGTAATGTGGCTTGAGATAAACAAGTCTTACATTTTTGAAAGGCTTCCATCATCTCCGGCGTCATAGTGATCGGCTTAGCTCCTTTCATCTTAGGTCCTAGAAGCGCAGCATCTAATGGTGCTTGGATATTTGCGGCATCGGGAATAAAACGCCGATAAAAATTGAACATACCGAGGAAACGTCGTAATTCCTTAGCAGTTTTCGGCACACTGCACTCCTCTATGCTCTTTACGTTCGTCTCTAAAGGTTGAGTCCCAGAACCTGACACTAGGTAACCAAGAAATTTTACCTGTCGCTGCCCGAAGACACACTTGGATGTGTTTATCAAAACACCATACTCTTTGAGCCTGGTGAAGAGTAGTCTGATGTGGCGCTGATGTTGTTCTTCAGAACTGGAAAATACCAAAATGTCGTCTAAGTAACCAAAACAAAAGTCATCAAAATCACGTAGCACTTCGTCCATGAACCTCTGAAAGGTTTGTGCTGCATTGCGCAGTCCGTAGGTCATGTACGGGAACTCGAAAAGTCCAAAAGGAGTTATAATGGCTGTTTTGTGGATATCATTGACGTGTACTGGTATTTGATTGTACGCCTTGACTAGATCGATAGTTGAAAATACTGTACAACCAGAGAGTTGGTAGGAAAAATACTGGATATGGCGTATCGGATACCTGTCAGGTACTGTGCGAGCATTGAGTGCCCTATAATCACCACATGGTCTCCATCCGTCGTCCTTCTTCTTAACTAAGTGCAGAGCGGACGACCACGAACTGTTAGAGGAGCGGGCAGTTCCCTGTGACAGCATATCGTCAAATTCTTTTTTGGCTGCTTTCAGTCTAACTGGGTCTAAACGACGAGGTCTACTGGTAGCCGGTGGTCCGGGAATGGTTTTGATGTAATGCACGGTATTATGCTTAGGTAAGGAAGACGTACCTGATGGTCTCGTTACCTCTGGAAACTCATGAAGCAGCTGATGGTATTTTGATTCTCCCGAAATGGCTTTGACTGACGCAAGGTCATCGGAGATATTTTCTTTTATTGCTTGCACTGACAGAGTGGTATTTCCATCGACGAGTCGCTGACATCTGCAATCTACAAGAAGATTGTAAAATATCAAAAAATCTACGCCGATAATGGGCTTTGAAACATCAGCGATGGTAAATTTCCAGGTGAAAGTACGTTTCAGTCCTAGGTCTAAGTGCAATAATGTAGGACCATAAGTATGAATGACTGTACCGTTCGCCGCCATAAGTTCATACTTTGTCTTGGTACAGGGCGCCTTGGTAGCCAACCGTGGAAAAACGCAGAGATCCGAGCCAGTATCAATGAGGAAAAGCATTTTTGAAATACGGTCGGTAATGAAAAGACGGCCTGTAGGTAAAGGGCAGACGTTGGCCGCTACTTCCGGCTGCCCAGAGAGTTTTCCGACTCTCCGTAACTACATGGCTGCACACATTTTTTAGCATTTGAACCAAATTTAAAATGGTACCAACATTTTTGCTGGGTAGTCGACTTCCTGCGATGTCTGGAATGGCTCCGGGAACGCTCTTTAAATTTTGATGAGACCGAGTTGTGACGTACGTGGGTCGAGAGTTCCGATACCTGCTTGGTCAGGAGTTGGATCTGCTTGGCCATTTCTTCCAACATGGAGGATGCAGGGGGTGTGGCCATCGCAGATGTGCTTGCGACCTGTGGTGATGAGGGTGCTATCTCATGCACTTTGTCTGCCAGGTCAGCTAATTTTTCGATAGGCAGATCAGGCTGTGAAGCTATAACCGTTTGAATGTTTTGTGGTAACCTACTCGACCATAATGTTTTTAAAAAATCCTTGGGGACAGATGAACCCGCAAGATCTTGCATGTATCGCAGAAACTGTGATGGCTTGCGATCACCTAGCTGCTCGTGCCTCAGCAACTGCATCACTTTCTTTTCTTGAGACGCAGACAATCTTTTAATCAGTTGCGTTTTAAGAGTGATGTATTTATCCGTCTCGGGAGGAGAAATGATAATATCCTTCACCTCGACAGCAAATTGATTATCTAACTGAGCGGCAACGTAATAAAATTTTGTAGTATCACTTGTTATATTAGATAAAGCAAACTGACTTTCAATTTGTGAAAACCAAAGGGCTGGTTCTTCCGGCCAGAATGGTGGAATACGCACGCCAATTCTGCACACGTTGGATGTAGTCGCGTCCTCCATCTTGTATCAGAGGTCACTTGCCAAGGTCGTTAAAATGGCCTCCTGCCGTTTTAAATCTTCTTGCCAGCAGTAAGCGTAGGTATTTATTGTAGTGCTCACCAATTTAGGGGTCACCAATATAGCGGTTGAGATGTGATACCACTATTTAATATGATCTTATTTATTTTACACTAAATGAGTAAAATTAAAAATCCAAATTTTGTGGAGAAATTGTCCAAATTTAATATATACCATTTAAATAAATACCAATAGAAAATACAAGCTAAACTAGCACGTAATAGCAAGAAGTTAAGGTTGAGAATTGAATGCAAGCTAAGAGAGCAATGGATACACAAGTGAATGTCGCAAGCGATTCTAGCCGACTCTTTAAACGTGGCGATGCTGGCTAGCAGCCTACGACAGGCATAGCAAAAAAACTCGGAACAGGTTTGAATTGTTCCAATGCGCTGCGTGCGGATGATTCTAGTAAATGTAATAATATTAATTTTGAATAAGTAATGTTCCCTACAAATTCAATGTTATTAAAATCAGAATATTCATATCTTCAATATCATTGATGTCCAATTGATTTTAATGTAATTAAAGGATTATTAAGTTCATCTATAAATTAACTTATAACAAAAACAAAAACCGACTTCTAACAACGAACTAAAAAGTGAAAAATAATTTTACAAAGATTTTATAATTTTGAAGTCGGTGTCAAGCTAATGCTAATACAACACCTTTACTACAATATCTAATTACTAAGCCTGTTTGTTCTACTGAGCACCGACTTCAAAATTATAAAATCTTTGTAAAATTATTTTTCACTTTTTAGTTCGTTGTTAGAAGTCGGTTTTTGTTTTTGTTAAAAAATAATTTATTTTACGATTTTAAGTGATGGGTAGATCTTAAAATGATGCTTCTTGAACGAGTGGTGATGGTGGTGGTAGTGGTTGTCAACGAGTGGTTGTGAATGTCCCATGTAAAACTTCATTTAATTACGGTTTATTTTTGCGCAAAGTAACGTTTTGGTATATTGACAAGAACATACATAAAAAGTATTCGGGCGAATTGGGAATCTCCCTTTTTTGAAGTTGGTTGAAAATGAGAACATTCTCTTTTTTGAGGTTGATTGAAAAGAAATGTAACGATCAGGAATCTCACTTCTGACATCGAGTTAAAAAGTTTTTGCTTGTAACTATTACAGTATAATCAATTTTTTACCAAAAAAAACAAACTTTCTCAAATTTCACCGGATTCCATAATCGGAATCTAGCCAAACTTTCACCAAATTATCCTTGAAGTGTATCCTTTCAAATAAAATAAGAATCATCAAAATCAGTTTGCGCGACATTAAGTTATGCGTCTATTTGTCGCGCACATACCTAATGCAAATATAAGACTTATGTGATTTTCTCATGGATACCATTGTCAGACATGGACCAAAAAAAATGGGACCATTCGGGAAGCTTCACCTTTCAAATAAAAAAAAAATATCAAAATCGGTTCACCCAGTCAAAAGTTATGAGGTAACAAACATAAAAAAATAATAATAAAAAAAAAAATTAAAAAAAAAAAAAATACAGTCGAATTGATAACCTCCTTTTCTTACAGAAGTCGGTTAAAAATATATAACAATCGTAATGATGGAAGTGCAATAAAAATTAAAGTAATAGCTGGTAAAATAGTTCAAATTAATTCAATTATTTGACCCTCTAATAAAAATCGATTAATATAATTATTGAAAAATAAATTTATTATTAAATATGCTACTAAAATTGTAATTATAATAAAAATAATTAATGTATGGTCATGAAAAAAAATAATTTGTTCTATTAATGGAGAAGCTCTATTTTGGTAATTTAAATTAGATCAGGTTGCCATTTCTAAAAAAAGGATATTCCTTTATAAATGGGGTTTAAATCCATTACATATAATCTGCCATATTAGAAATTTCTTAAAATAGGAAGTTCATTATAAGAATGTTCAGAAGGAGGTAAATTTTGATATCATTCAATAGAGGATGGTATATTTAATGAAAATAGGATTATTCGTTGATTAATTATTGATTCTCAAATAATAATAATAATTAAAATTATGGAAAATAATGAAATATATGAACCAAATGAAGAAATAATAGGCCTAGTGTCCGGGGAACCGGCAAGCCAGGCACGCACTGAGGAGGTGCGGGTAGCCGCAATGGAGTTGTGGGAAACTCGGCTGGCAACACCAACTGCCGGCCTGAGGACGATCGAGGCTGTTCGTCCAGTGTTCCGCCAGTGGTTAGCGCGGCGTCACGGCGTCCTAACCTTCCGCATGACACAGGTGCTCACGGGGCATGGCTGCTTCGGGGGTTACTTGTGTCGGATCGCCGGGAGGGAGCCCGACGCTCGCTGCCACCGCTGCGACGACTGCCTCGATGAGACGGCCCAGCACACGTTGGAGGTGTGCTCAGCCTGGGCGTCTGAACGTCGCGCTTTGCGCGACGTCATAGGGGACGACCTTTCCCTGCCGGCCGTGGTCAAGGCTATGGCCGGCAGCGAGACGTCGTGGGATGCGGTCTCATCCTTCTGCGAGGCAGTGGTGCTCGAGAAGGAGTCGGCGGAACGGGCGAGGGAGGCTTTTGCCGAAGTCGCCATCCGCCGTAAGAGACCGGGTCGCCGGAGGGCGGCACACGATCGCCGCCTTCCGCCCTAATGTGCTAGAGGGCGGTCAGCTTGGGGAAGCTGACCGCCTACCAACCTGGCCCGAGTAGGCACGCACAGGTTGCTCCCGCGCGCTACTCCGAGCAGGCCGTCGAGGGTGCCCACACACCCTTGACTCCGCGACGTGCCTTGCAGGCTCCCGCCGCCGCGTTTCGCGGAAGACTCACGTCCCCGTGTCTCGCGGCCAGTGGCGGTCGAGGAGGAGCACCGTGAGGTTTTAGTGGGTATTGGGATAATACTATCCAATTAGCAGAAAATGTTAAATTCTTAGGCATGATTCTCGATAAAAGACTGAACGGAATTGCCCATGCTGAACATAAAAAATAAAAAATGTGAAAACGGCATCAACGCTTTAAGAGCTGTGTCTGGTGTGTGGTGGCGTGCACACCCTTATACTCTCAAACTACTGTACAATGCCATTATCCGTAGTCACATTGACTACGGATTATTTGTTTTAGACCCCTTTAACAAAGTTGCTACTGAAAAACTCAATAGGATCCAATACAAATGCCTACGAATTATTATAGGTGCAATGAAGTCTTCTCCCACCAACGCACTGCAGGTTGAGTGTGTTGATCCTCCTTATCCTATCCGTCGCCAATTCCTGTCTGATCGGTTTGTTGGTAAAATGTTACAGCTGTCATCCCACCCTCTATGGTCCAAGCTATCTGATTTAGCGGACCTCATTCCTCCGGGCAGGCCCCTACCCTACTTGCTCAATAGTTTCCTGAAATTTACCTCTCTTCCTCATCCCTTGTCCTCTTCTCCGTCTAATCCTTAATTCAAAAATTAAAAAAATAAAATTTATATTATAAGATAATAAAATTATTGGTGAAATTTTTTGTCATGTTATTAAAATAAATCTATTAAATCATGATAATCCTTCTATAATATTAAGAAATCAAAAATGAAAAGGAACAGAACCTATTTTTATTAATATTGCAGAATTTATAATAATTGATAATAAATCATTAATAAATATTTTTATAAGAAATAAATTCAATAGGATAGAAAATAAAAAATTAATTGATGCAATAGATTGAGTTAAAAAATATTTTAAGGAAGCTTCTGAATTTAATAGATTATTGGGGGAAGAGATTAAGGGGATAAATCTAAGTAAATTAATTTCTAAGCCAATTCAGCATCCTAATCATGAATTTGATGAAATAGAAATTATAGTTCTGAAGAATAAAATAAATAAGAAAAATATTTTATTGGAATTATTAATTAATAAAATAAAAAATAAGAATAAAATATTCTAAAGATGAATTTAAATTCATTATAAAAAAAATATATTTTAGTGTAAAATGCACAATAATTTTTGAAATTATTAGATATAGTTTAATTCTATAAAATATAATAAAGGTAAAAAATTACATTATTTATCCTATCAGAATAATCCTTTTATCAGGCACTTTATTTTAAAAAAAAAGGGATTTCCTTTATATTTGGGGTATGAGCCCAAAAGCTTATTTTAGCTTTTTTTTATTTGTTAAGTAATACTTTTTGCGCCTTACGATAATTTCTTGCATAAGTCCTGCACTTTTAATGGTTGCCTGTAAGAGATCACTTGCAGTGATAAGGCCGCCATTGCACATGTTAATTTAAGTACCTATGTATCCTTCGTTTTCTTTTCTTTTCTATTTTTTTTTTTTCTGTGTAAATTTTATATATATATATATATTTTCAATGCAATAAAGTATTATTATTTTTTTTTTTTTTTAAATTAATTAATTATTATTTAATTAATATTATATTTATAATATAATTTTTTAAATAATTATTAATCGTTTATTATATATTTTAATTTTTAATATGAATATTATAAAAATAGGAGAAAGAAAAATATTAAAAATTTCATAATTAATACTAATATATATATACATTAATTAAATTTATTATTATATATATATATACGTCGGAGTTGGGTGGATTTCCCTCGCACATAGTTTTGAGTGCCCGGTCTACTGTGTGCTTTAGTAGATAATGTTGGCATGAGTAAACACAATTTGTGATATTACGAATTAATTACAACACCGTAATCAATACACAAGAAAGCAGCTACCGCTATCCCAGTAGGTAGATACACAACACGGAACGCGGGACAGTTTCAGTGTCGTCTGCACCGGCCGACTGCCAAACACAAAGTGAGTCGATGTCCGTCGGCCACGCTTCGACTCGCCCCTTCCATACCAATGCATAACACTAACTCTGTCGAGCGCCAATAGATGGCGCTGGCGTTCCGGAACCACATCAATACTACAAATTCCGACACGGCCATCCTGCTAGCACACGTCCTCGTGTGTTGGTTAGCCTAGAAGAAAAAGCTACAACAGTACCTCGTACCGCTCGGCCAACCTACATCAGAACCTTACCAACCAACTTCCAGAACCGTACACTAGAATTGTAATAGACGTACACTAGTAATTACACTAGTAATTGTATACCAGAACCTTATACCTGAACTGTATACCTGAACTGTGTACCTGAACTGTATACCTGAACTATATACCTGAACCTTATACCTGAACCTTATACCTGAACAACTTGACCCTCGACACTAGATCAACTCGACACCAGATCAACTCGACACCAGATCAACTCGACACCAGATCAACTCGACACCAGATCAACTGGACACTACAATTTGACACCAATCTGGATCATAATTGTAACTAACCACTACACACAAATACCACAGCCATGTACCATCGACATCATAACCAAAACTTCACTTTACTTTACTTTACTTCACTTTACTTCAGCAACAAGTTACAACCAAATTAACAGAAACCTCCGAGTAAAGACCTCTAACGCCACAGCTCTCCAGCCGAACAGCAATCAAATTGCTCTCTCACATCTCAATACGCATATCAATCGAGTGGATCGCCCGTGTACGTCACCTCTGCGACAACACGCTACGGTCTCTGCAGACCACGACCTCAGTACGGTCGAAAACCTCTCAATACGCATATCCACCGCGTGGATAGCCCGTGTATGTCACACCTGCGACAACACGCTACGGTCTCTACAGACCACGACCTCCGCCAGAGTTAAACGCACACCGCGCACCCACGGACTACTTGAGTTGCCCCAAGAGATACCGATTTCTACCGGGCTACGACTACGAAATAACTACTGGTACGGTCGAACACATTACGGCCGATAGAACCATTTACTCGAGTCTCTTCAATTACTTAAGCTTGAACACCATCATATCATCAACAACATCATAAATTACACATTGATTTCGTCGGGTACATGACTTGCTGGCATTTTCCTCAACCTATCGTGAGCAAATTTGTACGTTACAAGACGTTTACAATTTACAGAACCAAAACTGACAACCTTAAATGAACCTTTAAATTTTGAATCGAATTTTTACACTTATTAACTTTACAATATTAACAATACGCCAACAGAAAACTTACTTACTTTCGTTTTTGTCATATCAAAACGGGACCTACCATATTCCGCACACTTCGTAATAATGTCTGATGCTACTTAACGAATTTCGTCAATGTCAACGACAGTCTATACCTCACTACTACACATAAATGATATAAATCAATGATACATACCAATGATACACATCAAAGATACACACCACAGATACACACCATTGACACACATTAACGACAAATCAATGACACACACCAATGATACACATCAATGACACATCAATGATACACACCACCGATACACATCAATGATAACGGTATCGTTATTTTATGAATTAAAATCTACCGGTTCATCGTACAATTTATCTCGAGTTGTACCCTCCTACAGATTCTTGCCACAACTTATTACCACCGCTAGTCTCAAACGTTGTCGACATGGACTTTAACACACTTCTGACGCGCTTTACCTGCCTGTTAGCACTGGGTAAGCCCGCCGCCGTAAGATGCCAACCTAAGTCTACTAGTGAAAACTACCACCAGTAAAACAATCTTCCCTGGTCAGCTATGATGCGAGTTGGAGCCCCAAACAAAGCCACAAGTCACCTCGTGAACACTCCAAGAGTCAATGCCTGCCGCACGAAACAAAAGAACACACTTCGCGAACGCGTCTGTCAGAATGAAAATGTACTCCTTATCGTTTCACCGCTGAGCCTATTCGCCACGTCTACACGAACCGTATTTCACGGCATCATTACCTTAGGGATTTGATGCAGGCCAGTTTGAACTGTTCCTGAGTGAGATTTCGCGACCCTACAAGTAACGCAGACATCCACAAATCCTCCAGCACACCATGACCGGAAACCAGCAAAAGTCAAAATGCTGTTCAATAGTCCCCTCAGCCTCGAGACGAACAACAGATTCAAAACTGACGGAAATAGGAAGCTAATCCGACGAACTGCTACTACTTAATCACAGTCTCTGGAGGCGATAGAGACCTGACTAGCCTCCACTTCAAAAGGAACACTTCACTAGGTTCAAAGAGAAACCAGCCCTTGTCACAGCTTCCAACACTGCATTAAGTCCTCCCATACTGGACCGCTAAATCGGTTGAGACAATGTCAATGTCAAAATGTCCTCAAAATACACCACCACGCAATCACGAACCAAATCACCCAACACGATCACAATTGTCTTCTGAAAAATCGAAATTGAATTCTTCAGACCAAAAGGCACAGTCAAGAATTCAAACTGCCCTTCAGCTGGTATGAAAGCAGTACTGTCTACAGAATTTTCGTTTACTGTGATCAAATGAAAACCGAAATGCGCTATAGAGTTTCAAAAAATAATTAGCACCCTGAAAACGTGAAGTTTGATCAGTAATTAATGGAAGCGGATAACTGTCAGGGTTGGTATTATTGTTAAGCTCACTATAGTCAATACAGATACGGTCTGAACCGTCATACTTCTTTACTAATAAAGCCGGACTTTCAAAAGGAGGACAGCTCGACCTAATGATATTCACGTGTAAACCTTCCTTTACTCTGTTGCGTATAACGCTACGTTCGTCCGGCGACATCCTATATGGACGCCGCTGTACTGTGCGATTCGAACCAACCCGGTCACTACCACCGGTCACTACCAGTAATATCAGCTGAGATATCAGTCAAAGTCAACTCACTCACACTATCGTTATTCACTGAATTTACATAAAGATTCCCGTCAAACAAAATGTCAGTCAGTTATGTTTACTGTACAACCCTGATTTAAAATCTCGCGACAATAATATCCTAAGAGGGCAATCGTTAATACTACAAAACACAGAATTTGTTCGGTACTGTATACTCGTGTTTGACTAATACCGGTCATAGTAACAACATTACTAAACCGTCGACCACTAAATGTAACAGAAAAACTTTCAACTAACGAGAATTTAGCACCAGAATCGTAAACAAAACAAAACAGTTCACCTTTTGTCTTGTACCCTACCCTTTGGAAATTGGACACTGCATACGTCCACACGCCGCTCCATCCACTCACCGTTGTGGCGATATGACCCGGTTTGCCACACTTGAAGCACACTAAAGGCCTCGCTGCCGGCTGCTGCACCGCTTGACTCAACGTTGAAGATACAGGTGTTCGTACCGTCGCATCGATAGGCTTGCTTCTGCATTCCGCTCACTTATGGCCAGCCATTTTTCCACCGCTCAAACACTTCAGTGTTGTAAACGCTATACGTTAAAGCCGCGGGTCAGACTGATGTGATGTGAGAGAGTACAGTAGCCACAGCAACCTCTTCTTTGCCCACATCACAATGTCCAGTGATTTGTGAGGGTAGCATGTCATACTCTCGTACGCTGTTTGAGACAGCCACAAAGATGCTTCACCTTCCAGTGCCTTACTTACAGCAAGCTCGAGTTGACTGCCTCTCGGGGAGTTTGTCAAAAGCACAAGTCAGCCGTTGCGCACCACGATCTCGCGTCCGTGTCTTCTTTGTCAGGATCATAAGTGGGTAACCACATATACCTCCCTGAATTAGCCTCGGTGTATACAGGGCTTCGAACATAGCACGCCAGTGGTTATCTCCATTGTTCTCTGTGCCAACACCGATCGCACTTCTGATGTCGGAGTTGGGTGGATTTCCCTCGCACATAGTTTTGAGTGCCCGGTCTACTGTGTGCTTTAGTAGATAATGTTGGCATGAGTAAACACAATTTGTGATATTACGAATAGAAATAAAAGTGGCGAAAACCGATTTTTTCAGTTTTCCCCGCTCGGATTCAGTTGAAACTGGTGTCGATCGTTCGGTCTCCGAGGGGCTTTCAAGGTGGTATACAACCCGCGGGAATGCGCGGGAAGATGCGGGCGGTAAGTGGCGAAAACCGATTTTTTCAGTTTTCCCCGCTCGGATTCAGTTGAAACTGGTGTCGATCGTTCGGGCTTCGAGGGGCCTTCAAGGTGGTATACAACCCGCAGGAATGAGTGGGAAGGTGCGGGCGGTAAGTGGCGAAAACCGATTTTTTCAGTTTTCCCCGCTCGGATTCAGTTGAAACTGGTGTCGATCGTTCGGGCTCCGAGGGGCCTTCAAGGAGGTATACAACCCGCGGGAATGCGCGGGAAGGTGCCGGCGGTAAGTGGCGAAAACCGATTTTTTCCAACCCGCGGGAATGCGCGGGAAGGTGCGGGCGGTAAGTGACGAAAACCGATTTTTTCCAACCCGCGGGAATGCGCGGGAAGGTGCCAGCGGTAAGTGGCGAAAACCGATTTTTTCCAACCCGCGGGAATGCGCGGGAAGGTGCGGGCGGTAAGTGACGAAAACCGATTTTTTCCAACCCGCGGGAATGCGCGGGAAGGTGCGGGCGGTAAGTGACGAAAACCGATTTTTTCCAACCCGCGGGAATGCGCGGGAAGGTGCGGGCGGTAAGTGACGAAAACCGATTTTTTCCAACCCGCGGGAATGCGCGGTAAGGTGCCGGCGGTAAGTGGCGAAAACCGATTTTTTCCAACCCGCGGGAATGCGCGGGAAGGTGCCGGCGGTAAGTGGCGAAAACCGATTTTTTCCAACGCGCGGGAATGCGCGGGAAGGTGCTGGCGGTAAGTGGCGTGACAAGCCGTGGTCAAGGCTATGGCCGGCAGCGAGACGTCGTGGGATGCGGTCTCATCCTTCTGCGAGGCAGTGGTGCTCGAGAAGGAGTCGGCGGAACGGGCGAGGGAGGCTTTTGCCGAAGTCGCCATCCGCCGTAAGAGACCGGGTCGCCGGAGGGCGGCACACGATCGCCGCCTTCCGCCCTAATGTGCTAGAGGGCGGTCAGCTTGGGGAAGCTGACCGCCTACCAACCTGGCCCGAGTAGGCACGCACAGGTTGCTCCCGCGCGCTACTCTGAGCAGGCCGTCGAGGGTGCCCACACACCCTTGACTCCGCGACGTGCCTTGCAGGCTCCCGCCGCCGCGTTTCGCGGAAGACTCACGTCCCCGTGTCTCGCGGCCAGTGGCGGTCGAGGAGGAGCACCGTGAGGTTTTAGTGGGTATTGGGATAATACTATCCAATTAGCAGAAAATGTTAAATTCTTAGGCATGATTCTCGATAAAAGACTGAACGGAATTGCCCATGCTGAACATGTCAGTAAAAAATGTGAAAACGGCATCAACGCTTTAAGAGCTGTGTCTGGTGTGTGGTGGCGTGCACACCCTTATACTCTTAAACTACTGTACAATGCCATTATCCGTAGTCACATTGACTACGGATTATTTGTTTTAGACCCCTTTAACAAAGTTGCTACTGAAAAACTCAATAGGATCCAATACAAATGCCTACGAATTATTATAGGTGCAATGAAGTCTCCTCCTACCAACGCACTGCAGGTTGAGTGTGTTGATCCTCCTTATCCTATCCGTCGCCAATTCCTGTCTGATCGGTTTGTTGGTAAAATGTTACAGCTGTCATCCCACCCTCTATGGTCCAAGCTATCTGATTTAGCGGACCTCATTCCTCCGGGCAGGCCCCTACCCTACTTGCTCAATAGTTTCCTGAAATTTACCTCTCTTCCTCATCCCTTGTCCTCTTCTCCGTCTAATCCTTAATTCAAAAATTAAAAAAATAAAATTTATATTATAAGATAATAAAATTATTGGTGAAATTTTTTGTCATGTTATTAAAATAAATCTATTAAATCATGATAATCCTTCTATAATATTAGGAAATCAAAAATGAAAAGGAACAGAACCTATTTTTATTAATATTGCAGAATTTATAATAATAATAATTGATAATAAATCATTAATAAATATTTTTATAAGAAATAAATTCAATAGGATAGAAAATAAAAAATTAATTGATGCAATAGATTGAGTTAAAAAATATTTTAAGGAAGCTTCTGAATTTAATAGATTATTGGGGGAAGAGATTAAGGGGATAAATCTAAGTAAATTAATTTCTAAGCCAATTCAGCATCCTAATCATGAATTTGATGAAATAGAAATTATAGTTCTGAAAAATAAAATAAATAAGAAAAATATTTTATTGGAATTATTAATTAATAAAATAAAAAATAAGAATAAAATATTCTAAAGATGAATTTAAATTCATTATAAAAAAAATATATTTTAGTGTAAAATGCACAATAATTTTTGTCTCGTGTGTGTCTCACTGTCGTGTGTGTTCTCTGTCATGCAGAGGTCACAGTGTGAGGAACCGGAGGGCGTGGTGTGTACTCACCCTACCGCCACGCAGGTGCAGTGATGTGATAGGAGCTGTATTTGCTATTTTAGGGGGTTTTGTTCATTGATATTCTCTATTTACTGGATTATTATTAAATCCTTATTTATTAAAAATTCAATTTATTTCCATATTCATTGGTGTTAATTTAACATTTTTTCCTCAACATTTTTTAGGATTAGCTGGTATACCCCGTCGTTATTCTGATTACCCAGATAATTTTATATCATGAAACTATGAAAAAATGCTCAGAAAAAAGAAATGAAGAAAAAGATTTCAGAAATAATAAATAAAATGAATGAATGAAAAACTTAAGCCCACGTAAGTTGTGGAAATTTCTGGAATCGCTAGGCATTGGCCGGCAACGTAAGGATTTGAATTGCAATCTAGACGTTGATGCCTTGAATAAACACTTTGCCTCGATAACATCTATGGACAACACAATTAAAGCAAATACATTGAATTATATCAACTCCATGCCGTCTCCCACAATCGTTCCTTTTAACTTTGCTTCTATAACCTCATCCCAGGTAAGAAACAGTATCCTAGCCATCAAATCTGATGCTTCTGGTTATGATGGCATCAACCGCATTTGCCCTTGGAAGTCTTAGTTCCAGTCATTACCCATATTTTAAATTTTTCTATTTCCCATAACACTTTTCCCAGTTTGTGGCGCATTGCCCGCGTTATCCCCATACCCAAAACCAAAGATCCAAAATCCTTCTCTCACTACCGTCCTATCTCCATCCTTCCTTTCTTGTCAAAGGTCTTGGAACGTATTGTTTTTCAGCAACTAAATCAATATCTATTTGACAACCATATATTATCCGAGTTCCAGTCTGGATTCCGTAACGGGCATAGCACAGTCACTACTTTGATTAAAGTTTGTGACGATATCAGACTTAGCATGGACAAACAAAATCTTACAGTCATTGCTTTGCTGGACTTTAGCAACGCCTTTAATTCTGTTGATACTGATCTCTTGGTTGCTGTTCTGCGTTCAATAAATATCTCTCCTGAAGCCACTGAGTGGTTCAGAAGCTATTTATGTGATCGGCAACAGTACGTTCAAGCCAATGACAAGTCATCTTCCCTTTGCTCTCTTTCTGCCGGTGTTCCCCAAGGTGGTGTCCTCTATCCTCTCCTTTTCTCCATTTTTATTAATTCAGTTTCCCAAAATCTCTCGCTCTTCCTTTCATCTATATGCTGACGACCTTCAAATTTACTTAGCCGCCCCGTTTGATGATGTTAGTGAGGCTATTCATAAGCTTAACGAAGATTTGCGGAATGTTAGTAGGTGGAGCAAATCTTTTGGCTTAACTGTCAATCCTGCCAAGTCACAGGTCAGTATTATTGGTGGCTCTAAGCAACTAAAAAAACTTGACCAGAATAGCCTCCCTGCTATACAGTTTGGCGGCGTCGATTTGAGCCTGAGTCCATCTATTAAGAACCTTGGTATTATTATAGACAATTCCCTATCTTGGTCAGTACAGATAGCTGAGGTTACCCGTAAATTATTTGCCACTATCGGATCGCTCAAACGATGGAAATATTTCCTACCTATAAAGACCAAAACTGCTCTAGCTCATTCACTACTGTTACCGATTTTAGACTATGCTGATTCGTGTTACCCAGACTTATCTGAGGAACAACTAAATAAACTAGAGCGGTTACAAAATCTATGTATTAGATTTATCTTCGGTTTACGTAAATTTGATCATGTTTCTGATCATCGTCGTCAGCTTGGATGGCTTCCTATCCGACATCGCCGAAATTTCCGCATGCTGACTCTCCTCTATTCTATCCTGTACAACTCTCTCTCTCCCTCCTACTTAAAAGATCGATTTTGTTTCCTAGGTGCCGATTCACTTCTTCACCTCCACCTTAGATCCCGTTGTGATAATCTCCTTAAATTACCAACTTCCCATACCCTATTTTATTCTAAGTCTTTTACTATGAAATCTGCAATTCTTTGGAATGAACTTCCTACAGAAGTTCGTCATTCCAAATCTCTATACAGTTTTAAAAATCGTCTGAAAGAGTACTTATTTAATTTAGTATAATAGTTTATCTTTATTTATTTTTTTTAATATTATGTATATATTTTTGAATACGTTTTATGTATGTATGTATATTTGTGTAAGTATATATTGTTTTTTCAATATTTGTATGTATGTATGTATGTATGTTTGAAGTATATAAACATTAAACACATTTTATGTAAGTTTATTTTATATTATTGACTTAGTTTATTATATATTATATAATATTTAATTATATTTCATAAAATTTGCACTGAGACGTTGTCCCCTTTCTCCTCATTACATTTTATCCGTAATGTTTCAAAGGTTGTCTGGTGGAGATTGCTTAAAGCAATAAGACCGCCTTTGTATACGTGTTTTTCTTTAAATTTTATTTGTGTTGTTCTTTCTATATATTTCTTTTATGTGTGCAATAAAGTATATTCTATTCTATTCTATTCTAAAATGATTCCTCACCGCTGAAATGCGTAAAAATGCTCAGAAAAAAGAAATGAAGAAAAAAATTTCAGAAATAATAAATAAAATTATTCCTCACCGTAAACCTTTTGATACTATAATAGTATGTTTTCCTTGGAATGTTCTTTCTCGACAAATATCTCGTCATCATTGAAATATAGTTAATAATACGATAATATATCCAATAAATAATAAGTTTATATTAAAATTATGAAATCATTTTACTAAACCAGTTACTAAGGTTATTACTCCAATAGCTCCTGTTAAGGGTCAAGGTCTATAGTCAACTAAGTGATAGGGATGATTATGATTAGACATTAATTTACTTCTCTAGAATAAAGAGTTCTTAAAATAGAAATTACATAAGATTGAATAATTGCTACGGCAATTCAAGAATTAATAATAAAATTTGAACAATAATTAAAATAATTAATAAATAATTAAGTATATTAATACCTGTATTACTTAATAAAGTTAAAAGTAAATGACCTGCAATTATATTAGCTGTTAATCGAACTGCTAAAGTTCCAGGTCGAATAATATTACTAATAGTTTCAATTAGTACTATAAAAGGTATTAAAATAGTTGGTGTTCCCTGAGGAATTATATGAATAAATATATGTTATGTATTATTTAATCATTATAAATCTTAATCATAATGTTAAAGATAATGAAAGGGATATATTAAGATGACTTGTTCTAGTAAAAATATATGGGAATAAACCTAAAAAAATATTAAATAAAATAAAAAAGAATAATGAAACAAAAATAAAAGTTGATCCATTAATTCTATTTGGTTCTAATAAAGTTTTAAATTCATTATGAAGCTTATTAGAAATAAAATTTCATAATAAATAATGACGATTAGGAAAAAATCAGAAAGATAAAGGAATAAATAATAATCCAATAAATGTTCTAATTCAATTAAATGGGAAATTAAATAAATTTGTTGAAGGATCAAAAATTGAAAAAAGATTATTTATCATTTTCAAAAAAATTTTTTGAAATTATTTTTCTTATTTTTTTAAAAATTAAAATTATTTTTATAATTAAAAATAAAATAATTATTAAACTAATAAAAATAGAAATAAAAAATAATAATGAAATTATTCAATTGATAGGTATTATTTGAGGAATGTGGTGTGAGTGGTGATGGTGGTGGTAGTGGTTGTCAACGAGTGGTTATGATTGTTCTGTGTAAAACTTCATTTAATTAGCTATTATTTTTGTGCAAAGTTACATTTTGGTATATTGACAAGAACAAACATAAAAAGTATTCGGGTGAATTCGGAATCTCCCTTTTTTGAAGTTGGTTGAAAATGAGAACATCCTCTTTTTTGAGATTGGTTGAAAAGAAATGCAACGATCAGGAATCTCACTTCTGACATCAATTTAAAAAGTTTTTGCTTGTAACTATTACAGTATAATTAATTTTTGACCAACAAAAACAAACTTTCTCAATTTTCTCCGGATTCCATAATCGAAACCTAACCAAACTTTCACCAAATTATCCTTGAAGTGTATCCTTTCAAATAAAAAAAGAATCATCAAAATCGGTTGGCGCGACATTGAGTTATTCGGCTATTAGTCGCGCACATGCATAATGCAAATTTAAGACTTATGTGATTTTCTCATGGATACCATTGTCAGACATGGACAAAAAAAAAATATGACCATTCGGGAAGCTATACCTTTTAAATAAAAAAAAAATATTAAAATCGGTCCACCCAGTTAAAAGTTATGAGGTAACAAACATAAAAAAAAAAAAAATACAGTCGAATTGATAACCTCCTTTTCTTACAGAAGTCGGTTAAAAAAGGATTATTATTCATTATAAGAATGTTCAGAAGGAGGTAAATTTTGATATCATTCAATAGAGGATGGTATATTTAATGAAAATAGGATTATTCGTTGATTAATTATTGATTCTCAAATAATAATAATAATTAAAATTATGGAAAATAATGAAATATATGAACCAAATGAAGAAATAATAGGCCTAGTGTCCGGGGAACCGGCAAGCCAGGCACGCACTGAGGAGGTGCGGGTAGCCGCAATGGAGTTGTGGGAAACTCGGCTGGCAACATCAACTGCCGGCCTGAGGACGATCGAGGCTGTTCGTCCAGTGTTCCGCCAGTGGTTAGCGCGGCGTCACGGCGTCCTAACCTTCCGCACGACACAGGTGCTCACGGGGCATGGCTGCTTCGGGGGTTACCTGTGTCGGATCGCCGGGAGGGAGCCCGACGCTCGCTGCCACCACTGCGACGACTGCCTCGACGAGACGGCCCAGCACACGTTGGAGGTGTGCTCAGCCTGGGCGTCTCAACGTCGCGCTTTGCGCGACGTCATAGGGGACGACCTTTCCCTGCCGGCCGTGGTCAAGGCTATGGCCGGCAGCGAGACGTCGTGGGATGCGGTCTCATCCTTCTGCGAGGCAGTGGTGCTCGAGAAGGAGTCGGCGGAACGGACGAAGGAGGCTTTTGCCGAAGTCGCCATCCGCCGTAAGAGACCGGGTCGCCGGAGGGCGGCACACGATCGCCGCCTTCCGCCCTAATGTGCCAGAGGGCGGTCAGCTTGGGGAAGCTGGCCGCCTACCAACCTGGCCGAGTAGGCGCGCGCAGGTTGCTCCCGCGCGCTACTCCGAGCAGGCCGTCGAGGGTGCCCACACACCCTTGACTCCGCGACGTGCCTAGCAGGCTCCCGCCGCCGCGTTTCGTGGACGATTCTAGTCCCCGCGTCTCGCGGTCAGTGGCGGTCGAGGAGGAGCACCGTGAGGTTTTAGTGGGTATTGGGATTGGCCTTCAGCCGATCCATGAGTCCCAGATAACCCGCTCGAGTCCCCACTCGGGCCGGTATCCGTAAAAGGATTTCCTCACGTTAAAAAAAAAAAAAAAAATGTCAGGTTAGGTTGGGGTGCTTGGTCGGATGACCTCCTCGTGTGTTCACCCGCTGTTGGCCCTTTCTCGAATGCTTGTCGTTCGGGGGGGACGAACAGTGTTGCGGACCGGTGCACCCTGGGCGGCGAGTAATTGGTGCCTACAGGATTCGTCCTTGGGTAATGATTGCTCGCTGGCTAATAATCCGGCGTGGTTCTTCGCGTGTCCTCTGTCATGCAGAGGTCACAGTGTGAGGAACCGGAGGGCGTGCGTGGTGTGTACTCACCCTACCGCCACGCAGGTGCAGTGATGTGCCAGCGCCGAAAATATCGGAACTCCACTCTTGGTTGCGGTCATGTCTCGTAATCAGGAATGGAACTGAGGGCCTTGCCTTTACCGGCCGGGCTGCGAGGAAGAAAACCTCTATAAAAAATTACCCCAACCCAAGCGGCGAAGCAGCGCGAGGGGTTCATGGCTGATGGGGAGATCAGTCGCTACTGCTGGTCCCGCCAGGGTACCGGCCGACACCCTGGCGTAATAGGCTTATCCGAGTACAGGGGGCACTGCTCGGATGGACCGTTTTTCCCCCACACTCGTGGGAACAAAATGGAAAATGTTAACTTAAAAACCCAAAATGATGACGTAGGGAGGCCCGAGGAGGGCGGTGATCTGTTGTTGCCAGAGATGGGCGGAGTAGTAGTTGTGCCCGAGAAAGGCGTAGGGAGTACTTTGCTCGAAAGGGGCAAAAGTCCGGCACTTGTGCCAATAGGAGGGGGGTTGAAGGATGCGCGAGTCGTGTTAGAGCGTCTGGACCATGAGGAGGTTGCCTCTATTATAAGAGTGTAGTATTTTCGAGATAATATAAGAATAAAATGCCAACTGATTTGTACATGTTTAATGTCCGATCACAACTGGGTAAGCCAACGCTTTATTTAGACTTACCCTCAACTTATTATAATCACTACATCCCTCCACCAATAATATAAAAATATACAAATAAAAACAATTATCCAATTGACAAGTAATCGAAACTATTTTTTACAACTTTACAATATTACTAGTTTATTACAATTATACATTTTTTTTTATCAACAACAGGCAGTGCCTGTTTAGTGCCCATCCTAGAATTTGAATCTACATTGGATTTATTACTCTGGTCTACATTAATTAGAACATCAGGATCCGATGACTCTGTTTCCTCCGATAACTTCTCTCTCTCTCCCACTTGATCCAATGTAGTTTCAGAATTCGCTACTGGACCGACATCATCTGTTTTTGGAACACAAGTTACACCAGTATACTTTAACAATTGATCAAAATGTTTCTTAATTAATAAATTTAGCACTGGAATGTATACCATAAAAAGTCTAGAACCAATCTTACTTCTAATTATTCCTAAATGCCATGTACATTTATTTCCATTATAATAAAAATGTTTAACTAAAACCTGGTCACCTATGTTAAAACAAACATTGCGTACACCGCCATATTGTTTACTTTGTAAATCTTGTTTATAGTTAACTGTTGCTTTAGCAGCAGATGCTAACGACATCGAATTAGGTGACGTTCGAGTATCTTTTAAAAAATCTAATGTGGAAAACAACTTCCTTCCGAGCATTAGTTCTGCGGGTGAATATCCCGTAGTGCAATGTGTTGAATTTCTGTAATCAAACAGAAATTTTAATAATTTTACATTTATATTTCTTTGGTTAGACTCAGTTTTTAAAATAATTTTTAGTGCCTTTTTAACAGTTTTAACCGTGTTTTCCGCTTGGCCATTTGATGCCGGATGATAAGGTGCAATCGTGACATGTTTTATATTATTACTTATACAAAAATTATTAAACTGACTCGAAGTAAAATTCGTTGCGTTATCTGTAACAAGAGTATGAACTAAACCAAATCTACTAAATAATTCGTACAACTTCATAATCACAGCGTCGCTATTTGTGGAAGACATAGGATAACATTCTATCCACTTGGAATGTGCGTCAACTACAATAAGAAAATTTTTCTCGTGCAACGCAAAAAAATCTAGATGTACTCTTTCCCATGGACGTTCAGGATACGGCCAGGGAGCCAGTGGAGCTCGAGGCGGGGAACTGCGGAAAGATGCACACAAACTGCATGAACCTACCTTTTCTTCAATCTGTTTATCTATATTAGGCCACCACATACGACTCCTGGCTTCCGTTTTAATTTTTACTATTCCGAAATGAGAGGAATGTAATTCATTTAATAACCTATCTCGAAAAACTGCTGGAATTATAATCTTATGTCCCCGTAACAAGCAACCATTTTCTAAAGACAATTCTAAACGACACAAAAAATAAGGTCTCAGTTTCGCGTCATTCACGTTACGCGGCCACCCATTTTTTAAGTGATTAATCACTATTTTTAGAATTTCATCTCTCTCAGTCTCCTTCTTAATTTCATTAACAGTTACAGGTTTTAAAAGAATATCAGATACAAAATTTACAATACTAGACTTATCAATTTCCTTATCGTTTATCTCAATGTCATATCCAATGGGCACAGACCGCGATAAAAAATCAGCTGTATTATTTTCACCCTTAACAAATTCTATATTATAATTATACGCGGATAGGAATAACGCATAACGCTGCAAACGGTTCGCGGCTAGTTCAGGAATGCCTTTTTTTGTTCCGATAATTGATAACAACGGCTTATGATCAGTGCGTAACGTAAATGGAACCGTACGCCCGTATAAATAGTGGTGAAATTTCTTTACCGCAAATACTATCGCCGTCGCTTCTTTCTGTATTTGTGCATAATTACGTTCCGCCTTAGACAAAGACCGCGACGCGTACGCCACCACGCGCTCCGAGCCGTCCGCCTGCCGCTGCGCGAGCACAGCGCCCAGCCCCGCGGGCCCCGCGTCCGCCGTCACTATCGTCGTCGACTCGGGGTTATAGTGTGCTAAAACTCGATCCGATATCAATTCCTGCTTAATTTTTGTAAATGCATCATTTTGTAACTTCCCCCAAATCCACGGCTCGCCTTTTTTTAATAATGAATGCAACGGATTCAATATGCTCGACGTGTTTGGAACGAAACACCTGTAATAGTTAACCATGCCGAGAAAAGATTTCAATTCACTGACGTTTTTTGGACACTGAGCATCGAGTATTGCTTTTATTTTTTGGTTTGACTTATGCAACCCGTTTTTGTCAATTATAAAACCTAAATATTCCACTGAAGACTTAAAAAATTCACATTTATCCCGCTTTAATCGTAGCCCCGCATCTTGTAACCTACTTAAGACTAATTCTAATCTTTCCAAATGTATAGCTTTAGTGGGCCCCGTTATTAATATGTCATCTAAAAAGATACACGTTCCCTCTATGTCAGACAATAACTGCTCCATTGCCCGTTGAAATATAAAAGGCGCATTAGCTAATCCAAAAACTAATCTATTAAAACGGAATAACCCCTTATGAGTATTAATGCACGTTAAATTTTTAGACTCGTCTAGAACTAACTGGTTATAAGCCCTAGATAGATCGATTTTTGAAAACTCGACCCCACCATGTAGTTTAGAAAATAGCTCTTCTATTCTCGGTAATGGGTAATTGTCCGTGTATAAAACTTTATTTAACGTAACTGAAAAATCTCCGCAAATCCGTACATTTCCGTCTGCCTTTAAAACCGGTACTATAGGAGTAGCAAAATCTGAATGGTCAATTTTTTCTAAAATACCTAAACTCACTAACCTTTTTAGTTCTGACTCCACTTTTGGCTTTAAAGCGAAAGGAACCGGTCGGGGCTTAAAAAACTTAAGTTGCGAATTGGGCTTAATTTTTAGTGTAATTTTATATTTATTAAAACGGCCTAATTCATCCACAAATAGCTTCTTAAATGTTTCTGTCAAACCGATACATACTTTATCATCCGTTATACTATGACATGTCATCCTGCATAACTGCAAGTTAAACGCACTTATAAAATCTCGACCTAAAAGTACCGGCTGATGAACAGAACAATTCAAAACATATATTTTCAACATTTGTGTGTGACTTTCATATTCAACAGGCACCACTATAAATCCTAAAGGGTGCATTTTACTGCCATTATAACAATTTAAAACTACACGACACGATTGCAACTCGGCCCGCCCCGCGAAACATCGCTCGTACACGTGTTGGGGCAAGACGGAGACGGCACTGCCGCTGTCTAACTCACACAACAATCGCTCGCTACCGATTAAAACTGTCTCTGTCATCGGCGCTCCGTTTATACACTTAATATTAAAACTATTTAAATCACCTTTTTCAACGTCGTCCTCATCTTTACTTAAAAAAATATTATATTTAGGAATTTGTTTCCCGCACATGCGTTGTAGATGTCCTTTCGTATTACACTTGCGACACGTATAATTAGCAAAACGACATTCATTTTTGCTATGATTGCTGTAGCCGCACACTGCACAAACCGGTTTCCCGTTATTCAACTTCGTCGTCGCCGATGCTCGTGCTCGCACCGCGAACACCTCGGTGGCGCCGGATGCGTCCGTCGCGTGGCCATGCGAAGTCGCAGGTTCGATGCTCGCGCTATGCAATGCTAACCGTGCACATCGAATATTTGTAGCTAACTCCAGAGCTTTATTAAATGTCAACGTTTCAATATTTTCTGCGAACAATTTCTCTTTTTCCTTATTATTTTCTAGTCCCAACACAAATCTATCCCTTAAAGCGGTGTCAAGATCTGATTTGAACTCACAATGCTGCGCTAGGCTGCGAACTCGAGCCGCCCAATTCGTTAGGTCTTCCCCAGGATGCTGTTCCGCTTTATAAAATACGTATCGTTCCGCAAACGTACTTTTCTTTACGACGAAATGACTGTTGAGCTTTTGCAATAACGTACTGTATTCTATATTTTCCAAGTCCGTAGGGTAAGCCAAATCTTTCGCTATCCGGTACGTGTCCTCAGCAAAAGATGTCAATAACAGGGCTCGACGTTTCACTCCTGCTTTATCGTTTTCCTCGCTAATATTGTTAGCTGTACAATATTGCTTAAACCGACTGATATAAATATCCCATTGTTGCGAGTGGTGATCGTAACCGAGTGTACTCCCAAAAAACGCCATTTTCGTATTATCCTCGAAAATTTATAATGAAATGCACTTTATACACGTTGTTGCAAACGTCGGTAAGTCCCTCGTCGCCAATTTGTAGTATTTTCGAGATAATATAAGAATAAAATGCCAACTGATTTGTACACGTTTAATGTCCGATCACAACTGGGTAAGCCAACGCTTTATTTAGACTTACCCTCAACTTATTATAATCACTACAAAGAGGTAGGTCCAGGTCGTCACTTTCGTCGCGAGGCCGTTTCTGGGCGGCTTCCGAGTCAGACGCCGATGGCGTGATGTCTGTTGGGTCGAATAGCTCCAATGCTATCGAGGGGGCTAAAGCGCAGTTCCGAAAGGACAGAAAGAGGCGCCATCACAGGAAGAGTAACTCTGAATCCTCGGATGCGGATGGGGAGACAGAGACAAGCCGAAAGCGAAGGTTGCTTCGGCCAGAGGGAGTCGTGGTCGTACCAAATATTCCTGATGAGAATATAGGGCTAGCTGCTGGAAAGAAGGCGCTAAACGATGCCAAGCGCGAGGAGCGCCGGCTGAGGGCGGAGGAGGAAGTTGCTGAAATCTCCGCGGCGATACAAACTAGAGCAAGTTCTAGGCTCTCGGATGTGCCCCTGGAACTTTGCGGTGAGGAGCACATGGTCTTCGACTTGCGTAGCCAAGTATCTGATAGCTTGGCTATAATCAACAGAGTCGCCTGCAAGTCGGGGAATCTGAAGGGCACATTTACTAGGGCCCTTAAAGACGCTGCCGGAGTTATCTCTTCTGCCGTTAATACTCTGGCAAAGAGGACGGCATCAGAGGAAGTGGATATCCTCAAGGCAACAAACTCGCGACTGCAGTCGGAGTTGGTGGAGTTGCGGAAGGAGTTTGCCCTTTTGAGAGCAGAGTTGGAGCGGTCTAGAGCATCGGATTTGCGACCCACTCCCACGGAGTCTATTTCTGTGGAGGACATAGTGGGCACTATGGTCTCCACCAGGCTGGAAGCCTTTAAAGATTGGCTACCACCGGAGAGAAATCTGCGACCTCCGCTAGCGGCGGACAAGCGCAAGGTGGATAGCCCAAAGCAGGCGCAAGTGGACCCTGTCGCATCCACTTTGATGGCGCCGGCTAATCCGGCACCAAAGGAGCAAAGGTCTAAAAAGGCCAAGAAGAAGAAAGGCCCGGTGAAGACCGCATCTACTGAGCCTCGACCTCTGCCACCCGCTCCGGCTGATATGTCTGAGGGCTGGACTGTAGTAGCCCGGAAGGGGGCCAAGAAGAGAAAGCCAGCTCCTAAGCCGAAAGCGCAAAAGGCTAAAGCGCAAAAGGAGCCAAAGTTGCGTCGTCCTAGATCGCAAGTTGTGACGATTAAGTTGCAGCCAGCCGTCGCCGACAAGATGTCGTATAGCGATGTCCTTACCCGGGTCAAGGAAAGTATAAAGTTGGAAGACCTGGGTATAGAGGACCTGAGATTCCGTGTTGCGTCTACTGGCGCTAGAATGCTAGGCGCTAGAATGCCTGGCGCCAACACTGCTGAGAAGGCGGATGCGCTAGCTGAGAAGTTGCGTGGGGTTCTCAGCCCCGAAGAGGTCCAGGTGTCGAGGCCAGTGAAATGTGCGGAATTGAGGGTGTTTGGCCTCGATGACTCCGCCACTGCTGAGGACATGACGGCGGCAATAAGCCGAGTTGCCGGCTGTGCTGCGGGTAATATAAAAGTCGGAGAGATCTGACAGGACCGGGCCGGTCTAGGAACAGTATGGGTCCGATGTCCTGTCGGCGCAGCGCAGAAGATTAGCGGGGCGAGACTTCGTCTCTGCTGGAGTGAGGCTGTTGATGCCCCGTGCGCAACGTTGTTTCCGTTGCCACGAAGTGGGCCACATGGCTGCGAAGTGCAGTAGCCAGGTGGACCGCAGCAAACAGTGTTTCCAGTGTGGCCAGACCGGGCATCAGCAGAGATCGTGTTCGGCAGAGCCTCATTGTCCGGTGTGTGAGGCGGCGCAAAGGCCCGCTAATCACATGTTGGGGAATGCTGCCTGTGGAAAGGCCTAGCACCAATAACGGTGGAAAGCGCAGACGAGTGCCGGCAACATCGGCCAGGTCTAATATCCCAGCTGGGCCTGAGGAGGTGCAACACATGGAAGACCAATAATGGCTCTCCGTGTGTTGCATGCGAACATTAACCACTGTGCTAGGGCCCAGGATTTATTGGTCCAAAGCCTGGCGCAGTGGTCTATCCAGGTGGCGGTTGTTTCGGAGCCCTACAGCGTTCCCGACAGAGACAACTGGGTAGCCGACAACACCGGGGTGGTGACTATTATCACCCAGGTCGCCGCGGGCTCCCCGCCTTTCTCACGTGTAGAGAGAGGTGTGGGATACGTCGCCGCACTTGTCGGCAACCTAGTTGTCGTAGGGGTCTACTTTTCCCACAATCGAACTCTCGCGGAGTTTGAAGAGTTCCTTATACGATTGGGGGAAATGGTAGAGCGATTTCGTCCGGCGGAGATGTTGGTGGCCGGCGATCTCAACGCGAAGTCCAGCGTGTGGGGCTTCGCAACGACGGATGTGCGTGGTGTGACGCTGTCGGAGTGGGTTGTTGCCACCGGTTTGTCTGTGCTCAACCGAGCGACCAAGAACACGTGTGTGCGAAGGCTGGGCGGATCCGTCGTGGACGTTTCGGTCGCGAGCCCGGCCCTAGCATGTCGTGTTCGGGGCTGGCGAGTGCTGGATGATGTGGAGACTCTCTCGGATCACCTCTACATCTTGTACGAGATCTCCATACATCCTGCGGTGCCACCAGCCCCCAGTCCAAACTCGCGAGAGTACGGACCGCGGTGGCAACTGGGTCGTCTCGACAGGGAGTTGTTGGAGGAGGCCGCGATAGTGGAATCCTGGCTGCCCCAGAGCTTGGCGTCTGCAGAAGACGCCGCATCCTGGGCGCAGGGGGCGCTGATGCGTATCTGTGACGCGTCAATGCCCCGTTCCGGGCGCCGCCCTCAACGGCGGCAAGTGTACTGGTGGTCGTGGGAGATCGCGCAACTGCGTAACACCTGCGTTGCGGCGAGACGCCAGTACAGCCACTATCGCAGACGGGTACAGAAGGTGCAGGAGGAGGAAGACCGACTGTACCGCGTCTATGTCGAGGCGAGAACGCAGCTGCAGGAGGAGATCGGTCGTGTGAAAGGCGAGTCGCACGACCGGTTGATCGCGGGGATAGACTTAGACCCGTACGGCACACCTTACCGAATGGTGCTCGGTAGGTTACGGGCTTGGGCACCACCACTGACGCAGACACTCCAACCGGACGTACTCCGAGGGGTTCTGTCGTCGCTATTCCCGCAGCGGGCCAGTTTTGCACCACCCAGTATGGCCCGCCCTGCAGCGCGTGAGGAGGAAGAGGAGGACGACGAGGACAGCGTCACACCACCGGTGGAGGAGGAGGAGCTCGAAGAAGCTGTACGCCGATCTCGGCTCAAGAGCACCGCCCCGGGCTTGGATGGCATTCCCGGCCGGGCGCTAACTCTGGCCCTCAACACCTTAGGGCCCAGAGTGCGAGGACTATTCACTGCCTGTCTGGCTCAAGCCATAATTCCACAGCGGTGGAAGACAGGCAGGTTAGTCCTCATCAAGGAGGGTCGCCCGGCGGATTCAGCCTCCGCCTACAGGCCCATCGTGCTCTTGAGCGAGATCGCCAAGCTAGTTGTAGCCAGGAGGCTACAACACCATTTGGAGGGGACAGGTCCGGACCTCTCGGACCACCAGTATGGCTTCCGTAGGGGGCGATCGACGGTGGATGCCATACTGGAGGTAAAGTCCTATGCGCAGGATGCGGTGGCCCGAGGCAATGGAGTCTTGGCGGTGTCTTTAGACATCGCCAACGCCTTCAACTCCCTGCCATGGCCCTGCATAAAGGAGGCACTGTTATACTATCGTGTGCCTCCATACCTGCGCCGCGTCATCGGGGCTTACCTGTCCGGTAGGTCTGTGACCTTTCCAGCTCCTGGAGGAGGTTGGAAGGAGTTCGTTGTGTCGGCCGGTGCTCCACAAGGATCGGTGCTGGGTCCGATCCTCTGGAACATCGGATACGACTGGGTGCTGCGGGGCGGCACCCTGAGGGGGATAAAGGTCCTCTGTTACGCCGATGACACGCTGGTCTTGGCGCAGCAGTGGACCTATCGAGAGGCGGCAGTCCTCGCGACTGCTGGAGTTGCGGAGGTAGTCGGCCGCATAAAGCGGCTGGGCTTGGAAGTCTCCCTCAACAAGTCCGAGGCAATCTACTTCCATGCTCCTCGAAAGGGCCCACCGGCAGATGCCCACATCGTCGTCGGTGGCGTCAAAATTGACGTTGCCCGGAGCATGAAGTACCTCGGACTTGTTCTGGATGGTCGGTGGAGTTTTCGGGGCCGCTTTACATCTTTGGCCCCGAAACTGTTGAAGACAGCGGCGGCACTGGCGCGCCTTTTGCCCAATGTGGATGGGCCGAGCGCCTCTAGCCGTCGGCTGTACACCGGAGTGGTCCGATCCGACCGGCACAACATCACTCTGCTGCGACGTGCGCAGAGGGTGATGGCCATCCGGGCGATACGGGGGTACCGGACCATCTCCGGTGAAGTGGCGTGCGTGCTGGCTGGAGTCATACCGTGGGACCTGGATGCTCTTTCTCTGGCGTCGGTCTATTGCCGGCGTCGAGGCCTAGCGTCCGGGGAACCGGCAAGCCAAGCACGCACTGAGGAGGCGCGGGTAGCCGCGGTTGAAATGTGGGAAACTCGGCTGGCAAATCCATCTGCCGGCCTGAGGAAGATCGAGGCTGTTCGTCCAGTGTTCCGCTAGTGGTTGCGCGGCGTCACGGCGTCCTAACCTTCCGCACGACACAGGTGCTCACGGGGCATGGCTGCTTCGGGGGTTACCTGTGTCGGATCGCCGGGAGGGAGCCCGACGCTCGCTGCCACCACTGCGACGACTGCCTCGACGAGACGGCCCAGTACACGTTGGAGGTGTGCTCAGCCTGGGCGTCTCAACGTCGCGCTTTGCGCGACGTCATAGGGGACGACCTTTCCCTGCCGGCCGTGGTCAAGGCTATGGCCGGCAGCGAGACGTCGTGGGATGCGGTCTCATCCTTCTGCGAGGCAGTGGTGCTCGAGAAGGAGTCGGCGGAACGGACGAGGGAGGCTTTTGCCGAAGTCGCCATCCGCCGTAAGAGACCGGGTCGCCGGAGGGCGGCACACGATCGCCGCCTTCCGCCCTAATGTGCCAGAGGGCGGTCAGCTTGGGGAAGCTGGCCGCCTACCAACCTGGCCCGAGTAGGCGCGCGCAGGTTGCTCCCGCGCGCTACTCCGAGCAGGCCGTCGAGGGTGCCCACACACCCTTGACTCCGCGACGTGCCTAGCAGGCTCCCGCCGCCGCGTTTCGTGGACGATTATAGTCCCCGCGTCTCGCGGCCAGTGGTGGTTGAGGAGGAGCATCGTGAGGTTTTAGTGGGTATTGGGATTGGCCTTCAGCCGGTCCACGAGTCCCACATAACCCGCTCGAGTCCCCACTCGGGCCGGTATCCGTCAAAAAGCCTTGGTGAAAGTTCCTTTAAGGTTGCCCGATCTGCTGGCAACCTTCCTTATCACCGCTAGGCTGTCCACCACCTGATTTTGTAGGTCAGACGCAAGTATGGCTTCGTCCTGCTCTTTCTCGGATGGTAGAGACATGTCCGAGAGCCTGGAGCTAGCCCTGGCCAGTACGGCCGCAGCGCTGTCAGACACCTCCTGTTCTGACCTCAGCGGCAACTCCTTCCTTTCTGCCTCACCGAGACCTTTCCGTCTCCTCATGGCAACCACTTTTGGCGCCGGTCTATCTGGCTCTCCTTCACCAGAAGACCCCGACTGATCGATCGTCTTCCGAGGCCTCTTCCGCCTGTCCTTCAGGTATTGTGCCCGTGTCCTTGACTTCTCCGACACCATCGACACAAAACTTTCAGTATCTGAGTCCTTTGACTCCAACGCTCCCCACAACCGTCCATATGATGATCCGGACCCTCGTCTCGACCTGACACTACCGACAGTCGACATTCCGTCATCAACGTCCAATCTGGTCAGAACCACTCTCGGCTCCTTCCACACTCCTACGTTCTGGCCATCACCAACTGACCCCTCCGCAGCGACACCAACGATCCAACGATCGACACCAGTTTCAACTGAATCCGAGCGAAGAAAACTGAAAAAATCGGTTTTCGCCACTTACCGCCCGCACCTTCCCGCGCATTCCCGCGGGTTGTATACCACCTTGAAGGCCCCTCGGAGCCCGAACGATCGACACCAGTTTCAACTGAATCCGAGCGGGGAAAACTGAAAAAATCGGTTTTCGCCACTTACCGCCCGCACTTTCCCGCGCATTCCCGCGGGTTGTATACCACCTTGAAGGCCCCTCGGATCCCGAACGATCCACACCAGTTTAAACTGAATCCGAGCGGGGAAAAGTGAAAAAATCGTTTTTCGCCACTTACCGCCCGCACCTTCCCGCGCATTCCCGCGGGTTGGATACCACCTTGAAGGCCCCTCTTTCAGTTTTCCCCGCTCGGATTCAGTTGAAACTGGTGTCGATCGTTCGGGCTCCGAGGGGCCTTCAAGGTGGTATACAACCCGCGGGAATGCGCGGGAAGGTGCCGGCGGTAAGTGACGACAGAGTTAGTGTTATGCATTGGTATAGAAGGGGCGAGTCGAAGCGTGGCCGACGGACATCGACTCACTTTGTGTTTGGCAGTCGGCCGGTGCAGACGACACTGAAACTGTCCCGCGTTCCGTGTTGTGTATCTACCTACTGGGATAGCGGTAGCTGCTTTCTTGTGTATTGATTACGGTGTTGTAATTAATTCGTAATATCACAAATTGTGTTTACTCATGCCAACATTATCTACTAAAGCACACAGTAGACCGGGCACTCAAAACTATGTGCGAGGGAAATCCACCCAACTCCGACATCAGAAGTGCGATCGGTGTTGGCACAGAGAACAATGGAGATAACCACTGGCGTGCTATGTTCGAAGCCCTGTATACACCGAGGCTAATTCAGGGAGGTATATGTGGTTACCCACTTATGATCCTGACAAAGAAGACACGGACGCGAGATCGTGGTGCGCAACGGCTGACTTGCGCTTTTGACAAACTCCCCGAGAGGCAGTCAACTCGAGCTTGCTGTAAGTAAGGCACTGGAAGGTGAAGCATCTTTGTGGCTGTCTCAAACAGCGTACGAGAGTATGACATGCTACCCTCACAAATCACTGGACATTGTGATGTGGGCAAAGAAGAGGTTGCTGTGGCTACTGTACTCTCTCACATCACATCAGTCTGACCCGCGGCTTTAACGTATAGCGTTTACAACACTGAAGTGTTTGAGCGGTGGAAAAATGGCTGGCCATAAGTGAGCGGAATGCAGAAGCAAGCCTATCGATGCGACGGTACGAACACCTGTATCTTCAACGTTGAGTCAAGCGGTGCAGCAGCCGGCAGCGAGGCCTTTAGTGTGCTTCAAGTGTGGCAAACCGGGTCATATCGCCATCTGGTGTACGAGCGAAGGCGGCGGGCCAAGCGATGGCAGCAGGGACGGCGCAGCGCGTGATGAACGGTGAGTGGATGGAGCGGCGTGTGGACGTATGCAGTGTCCAATTTCCAAAGGGTAGGGTACAAGACAAAAGGTGAACTGTTTTGTTTTGTTTACGATTCTGGTGCTAAATTCTCGTTAGTTGAAAGTTTTTCTGTTACATTTAGTGGTCGACGGTTTAGTAATGTTGTTACTATGACCGGTATTAGTCAAACACGAGTATACAGTACCGAACAAATTCTGTGTTTTGTAGTATTAACGATTGCCCTCTTAGGATATTATTGTCGCGAGATTTTAAATCAGGGTTGTACAGTAAACATAACTGACTGACATTTTGTTTGACGGGAATCTTTATGTAAATTCAGTGAATAACGATAGTGTGAGTGAGTTGACTTTGACTGATATCTCAGCTGATATTACTGGTAGTGACCGGTGGTAGTGACCGGGTTGGTTCGAATCGCACAGTACAGCGGCGTCCATATAGGATGTCGCCGGACGAACGTAGCGTTATACGCAACAGAGTAAAGGAAGGTTTACACGTGAATATCATTAGGTCGAGCTGTCCTCCTTTTGAAAGTCCGGCTTTATTAGTAAAGAAGTATGACGGTTCAGACCGTATCTGTATTGACTATAGTGAGCTTAACAATAATACCAACCCTGACAGTTATCCGCTTCCATTAATTACTGATCAAACTTCACGTTTTCAGGGTGCTAATTATTTTTTGAAACTCTATAGCGCAAGCGGTTTTCATTTGATCACAGTAAACGAAAATTCTGTAGACAGTACTGCTTTCATAACAGCTGAAGGGCAGTTTGAATTCTTGACTGTGCCTTTTGGTCTGAAGAATTCAATTTCGATTTTTCAGAAGACAATTGTGATCGTGTTGGGTGATTTGGTTCGTGATTGCGTGGTGGTGTATTTTGAGGACATTTTGACATTGACATTGTCTCAACCGATTTAGCGGTCCAGTATGGGAGGACTTAATGCAGTGTTGGAAGCTGTGACAAGGGCTGGTTTCTCTTTGAACCTAGTGAAGTGTTCCTTTTGAAGTGGAGGCTAGTCAGGTCTCTATCGCCTCCAGAGACTGTGATTAAGTAGTAGCAGTTCGTCGGATTAGCTTCCTATTTCCGTCAGTTTTGAATCTGTTGTTCGTCTCGAGGCTGAGGGGACTATTGAACAGCATTTTGACTTTTGCTGGTTTCCGGTCATGGTGTGCTGGAGGATTTGTGGATGTCTGCGTTACTTGTAGGGTCGCGAAATCTCACTCAGGAACAGTTCAAACTGGCCTGCATCAAATCCCTAAGGTAATGATGCCGTGAAATACGGTTCGTGTAGACGTGGCGAATAGGCTCAGCGGTGAAACGATAAGGAGTACATTTTCATTCTGACAGACGCGTTCGCGAAGTGTGTTCTTTTGTTTCGTGCGGCAGGCATTGACTCTTGGAGTGTTCACGAGGTGACTTGTGGCTTTGTTTGGGGCTCCAACTCGCATCATAGCTGACCAGGGAAGATTGTTTTACTGGTGGTAGTTTTCACTAGTAGACTTAGGTTGGCATCTTACGGCGGCGGGCTTACCCAGTGCTAACAGGCAGGTAAAGCGCGTCAGAAGTGTGTTAAAGTCCATGTCGACAACGTTTGAGACTAGCGGTGGTAATAAGTTGTGGCAAGAATCTGTAGGAGGGTACAACTCGAGATAAATTGTACGATGAACCGGTAGATTTTAATTCATAAAATAACGATACCGTTATCATTGATGTGTATCGGTGGTGTGTATCATTGATGTGTCATTGATGTGTATCATTGGTGTGTGTCATTGATTTGTCGTTAATGTGTGTCAATGGTGTGTATCTGTGGTGTGTATCTTTGATGTGTATCATTGGTATGTATCATTGATTTATATCATTTATGTGTAGTAGTGAGGTATAGACTGTCGTTGACATTGACGAAATTCGTTAAGTAGCATCAGACATTATTACGAAGTGTGCGGAATATGGTAGGTCCCGTTTTGATATGACAAAAACGAAAGTAAGTAAGTTTTCTGTTGGCGTATTGTTAATATTGTAAAGTTAATAAGTGTAAAAATTCGATTCAAAATTTAAAGGTTCATTTAAGGTTGTCAGTTTTGGTTCTGTAAATTGTAAACGTCTTGTAACGTACAAATTTGCTCACGATAGGTTGAGGAAAATGCCAGCAAGTCATGTACCCGACGAAATCAATGTGTAATTTATGATGTTGTTGATGATATGATGGTGTTCAAGCTTAAGTAGTTGAAGAGACTCGAGTAAATGGTTCTATCGGCCGTAATGTGTTCGACCGTACCAGTAGTTATTTCGTAGTCGTAGCCCGGTAGAAATCGGTATCTCTTGGGGCAACTCAAGTAGTCCGTGGGTGCGCGGTGTGCGTTTAACTCTGGCGGAGGTCGTGGTCTGTAGAGACCGTAGCGTGTTGTCGCAGGTGTGACATACACGGGCTATCCACGCGGTGGATATGCGTATTGAGAGGTTTTCGACCGTACTGAGGTCGTGGTCTGCAGAGACCGTAGCGTGTTGTCGCAGAGGTGACGTACACGGGCGATCCACTCGATTGATATGCGTATTGAGATGTGAGAGGGCAATTTGATTGCTGTTCGGCTGGAGAGCTGTGGCGTTAGAGGTCTTTACTCGGAGGTTTCTGTTAATTTGGTTGTAACTTGTTGCTGAAGTAAAGTGAAGTAAAGTAAAGTAAAGTGAAGTTTTGGTTATGATGTCGATGGTACATGGCTGTGGTATTTGTGTGTAGTGGTTAGTTACAATTATGATCCAGATTGGTGTCAAATTGTAGTGTCCAGTTGATCTGGTGTCGAGTTGATCTGGTGTCGAGTTGATCTGGTGTCGAGTTGATCTGGTGTCGAGTTGATCTGGTGTCGAGTTGATCTAGTGTCGAGGGTGAAGTTGTTCAGGTATAAGGTTCAGGTATAAGGTTCAGGTATACAGTTCAGGTACACAGTTCAGGTATACAGTTCAGGTATAAGGTTCTGGTATACAATTACTAGTGTAATTACTAGTGTACGTCTATTACAATTCTAGTGTACGGTTCTGGAAGTTGGTTGGTAAGGTTCTGATGTAGGTTGGCCGAGCGGTACGAGGTACTGTTGTAGCTTTTTCTTCTAGGCTAACCAACACACGAGGACGTGTGCTAGCAGGATGGCCGTGTCGGAATTTGTAGTATTGATGTGGTTCCGGATTTTTCTTTCTCCTATTTTTATAATATTCGTATTAAAAATTAAAATATATAATAAACGATTAATAATTATTTAAAAAATTATATTATAAATATAATATTAATTAAATAATAAATAATTAATTTAAAAAAAATAATAATAATAATACTTTATTGCATTGAAAAAATATATATATATATAAAATTTACACAGAAAAAAAAAATAGAAAAGAAAAGAAAATGAAGGATACATAGGTACTTAAATTAACATGTGCAATGGCGGCCTTATCACTGCAAGTGATCTCTTACAGGCAACCATTAAAAGTGCAGGACTTATGCAAGAAATTATCGTAAGGCGCAAAAAGTATTACTTAACAAATAAAAAAAAGCTAAAATAAGCTTTTGGATTCATACCCCAAATATAAAGGAAATCCCTTTTTTTTTAAAATAAAGTGCCTGATAAAAGGATTATTCTGATAGGATAAATAATGTAATTTTTTACCTTTATTATATTTTATAGAATTAAACTATATCTAATAATTTCAAAAATTATTGTGCATTTTACACTAAAATATATTTTTTTTATAATGAATTTAAATTCATCTTTAGAATATTTTATTCTTATTTTTTATTTTATTAATTAATAATTCCAATAAAATATTTTTCTTATTTATTTTATTTTTCAGAACTATAATTTCTATTTCATCAAATTCATGATTAGGATGCTGAATTGGCTTAGAAATTAATTTACTTAGATTTATCCCCTTAATCTCTTCCCCCAATAATCTATTAAATTCAGAAGCTTCCTTAAAATATTTTTTAACTCAATCTATTGCATCAATTATTTTTTTATTTTCTATCCTATTGAATTTATTTCTTATAAAAATATTTATTAATGATTTATTATCAATTATTATAAATTCTGCAATATTAATAAAAATAGGTTCTGTTCCTTTTCATTTTTGATTTCCTAATATTATAGAAGGATTATCATGATTTAATAGATTTATTTTAATAACATGACAAAAAATTTCACCAATAATTTTATTATCTTATAATATAAATTTTATTTTTTTAATTTTTGAATTAAGGATTAGACGGAGAAGAGGACAAGGGATGAGGAAGAGAGGTAAATTTCAGGAAACTATTGAGCAAGTAGGGTAGGGGCCTGCCCGGAGGAATGAGGTCCGCTAAATCAGATAGCTTGGACCATAGAGGGTGGGATGACAGCTGTAACATTTTACCAACAAACCGATCAGACAGGAATTGGCGACGGATAGGATAAGGAGGATCAACACACTCAACCTGCAGTGCGTTGGTGGGAGAAGACTTCATTGCACCTATAATAATTCGTAGGCATTTGTATTGGATCCTATTGAGTTTTTCAGTAGCAACTTTGTTAAAGGGGTCTAAAACAAATAATCCGTAGTCAATGTGACTACGGATAATGGCATTGTACAGTAGTTTGAGAGTATAAGGGTGTGCACGCCACCACACACCAGACACAGCTCTTAAAGCGTTGATGCCGTTTTCACATTTTTTACTGACATGTTCAGCATGGGCAATTCCGTTCAGTCTTTTATCGAGAATCATGCCTCAGAATTTAACATTTTCTGCTAATTGGATAGTATTATCCCAATACCCACTAAAACCTCACGGTGCTCCTCCTCGACCGCCACTGGCCGCGAGACACGGGGACGTGAGTCTTCCGCGAAACGCGGCGGCGGGAGCCTGCAAGGCACGTCGCGGAGTCAAGGGTGTGTGGGCACCCTCGACGGCCTGCTCGGAGTAGCGCGCGGGAGCAACCTGTGCGCGCCTAATCGGGCCAGGTTGGTAGGCGGTCAGCTTCCCCAAGCTGACCGCCCTCTAGCACATTAGGGCGGAAGGCGGCGATCGTGTGCCGCCCTCCGGCGACCCGGTCTCTTACGGCGGATGGCGACTTCGGCAAAAGCCTCCCTCGCCCGTTCCGCCGACTCCTTCTCGAGCACCACTGCCTCGCAGAAGGATGAGACCGCATCCCACGACGTCTCGCTGCCGGCCATAGCCTTGACCACGGCCGGCAGGGAAAGGTCGTCCCCTATGACGTCGCGCAAAGCGCGACGTTGAGACGCCCAGGCTGAGCACACCTCCAACGTGTGCTGGGCCGTCTCATCGAGGCAGTCGTCGCAGTGGTGGCAGCGAGCGTCGGGCTCCGTCCCGGCGATCCGACACAAGTAACCCCCGAAGCAGCCATGCCCCGAGAGCACCTGTGTCATGCGGAAGGTTAGGACGCCGTGACGCTGCGCTAACCACTGGCGGAACACTGGACGAACAGCCTCGATCTTCCTCAGGCCGGCAGATGGATTTGCCAGCCGAGTTTCCCACATTTCAACCGCGGCTACCCGCGCCTCCTCAGTGCGTGCTTGGCTTGCCGGTTCCCCGGACGCTAGGCCTCGACGCCGGCAATAGACCGACGCCAGAGAAAGAGCATCCAGGTCCCACGGCATGACTCCAGCCAGCACGCACGCCACTTCACCGGAGATGGTCCGGTACCCCCGTATCGCCCGGATGGCCATCGCCCTCTGCGCACGTCGCAGCAGAGTGATGTTGTGCCGGTCGGATCGGACCACTCCGGTGTACAGCCGACGGCTAGAGGCGCTCGGCCCATCTACATTGGGCAAAAGGCGCGCCAGTGCCGTCGCTGTCTTCAACAGTTTCGGGGCCAAAGATGTAAAGCGGCCCCGAAAACTCCACCGACCATCCAGAACAAGTCCGAGGTACTTCATGCTCCGGGCAACGTCAATTTTGACGCCACCGACGACGATGTGGGCATCTGCCGGTGGGCCCTTTCGAGGAGCATGGAAGTAGATTGCCTCGGACTTGTTGAGGGAGACTTCCAAGCCCAGCCGCTTTATGCGGCCGACTACCTCCACAACTCCAGCAGTCGCGAGGACCGCCGCCTCTCGATAGGTCCACTGCTGCGCCAAGACCAGCGTGTCATCGGCGTAACAGAGGACCTTTATCCCCCTCAGGGTGCCGCCCCGCAGCACCCAGTCGTATCCGATGTTCCAGAGGATCGGACCCAGCACCGATCCTTGTGGAACACCGGCCGACACAACGAACTCCTTCCAACCTCCTCCAGGAGCTGGAAAGGTCACAGACCTACCGGACAGGTAAGCCCTGATGACGCGGCGCAGGTATGGAGGCACACGATAGTATAACAGTGCCTCCTTTATGCAGGGCCATGGCAGGGAGTTGAAGGCGTTGGCGATGTCTAAAGACACCGCCAAGACTCCATTGCCTCGGGCCACCGCATCCTGCGCATAGGACTTTACCTCCAGTATGGCATCCACCGTCGATCGCCCCCTACGGAAGCCATACTGGTGGTCCGAGAGGTCCGGACCTGTCCCCTCCAAATGGTGTTGTAGCCTCCTGGCTACCGAGCTACTAACTTACCGAGCACCATTCGGTAAGGTGTGCCGTACGGGTCTAAGTCTATCCCCGCGATCAACCGGTCGTGCGACTCGCCTTTCACACGACCGATCTCCTCCTGCAGCTGCGTTCTCGCCTCGACATAGACGCGGTATAGTCGGTCTTCCTCCTCCTGCACCTTCTGTACCCGTCTGCGATAGTGGCTGTACTGGCGTCTCGCCGCAACGCAGGTGTTACGCAGTTGCGCGATCTCCCACGACCACCAGTACACTTGCCGCCGTTGAGGGCGGCGCCCGGAACGGGGCATTGACGCGTCACAGATACGCGTCAGCGCCCCCTACGCCCAGGATGCGGCGTCTTCTGCAGACGCCAAGCTCTGGGGCAGCCAGGATTCCACTATCGCGGCCTCCTCCAACAACTCCCTATCGAGACGACCCAGTTGCCACCGCGGTCCGTACTCTCGCGAGTTTGGACTGGGGGCTGGTGGCACCGCAGGATGTATGGAGATCTCGTACAAGATGTAGAGGTGATCCGAGTCTCCACATCATCCAGCACTCGCCAGCCCCGAACACGACATGCTAGGGCCGGGCTCGCGACCGAAACGTCCACGACGGATCCGCCCAGCCTTCGCACACACGTGTTCTTGGTCGCTCGGTTGAGCACAGACAAACCGGTGGCAACAACCCACTCCGACAGCGTCACACCACGCACATCCGTCGTTGCGAAGCCCCACACGCTGGACTTCGCGTTGAGATCGCCGGCCACCAACATCTCCGCCGGACGAAATCGCTCTACCATTTCCCCCAATCGTATAAGGAACTCTTCAAACTCCGCGAGAGTTCGATTGGGGGAAAAGTAGACCCCTACGACAACTAGGTTGCCGACAAGTGCGGCGACGCATCCCACACCTCTCTCTACACGTGAGAAAGGCGGGGAGCCCGCGGCGACCTGGGTGATAATAGTCACCACCCCGGTGTTGTCGGCTACACAGTTGTCTCTGTCGGGAACGCTGTAGGGCTCCGAAACAACCGCCACCTGGATAGACCACTGCGCCAGGCTTTGGACCAATAAGTCCTGGGCCCTAGCACAGTGGTTAATGTTCGCCTGCAACACACGGAGAGCCATTATTGGTCTTCCATGTGTTGCACCTCCTCAGGCCCAGCTGGGATATTAGACCTGGCCGATGTTGCCGGCACTCGTCTGCGCTTTCCACCGTTATTGGTGCTAGCCTTTCCACAGGCAGCATTCCCCAACATGTGATTAGCGGGCCTTTGCGCCGCCTCACACACCGGACAATGAGGCTCTGCCGAACACGATCTCTGCTGATGCCCGGTCTGGCCACACTGGAAACACTGTTTGCTGCGGTCCACCTGGCTACTGCACTTCGCAGCCATGTGGCCCACTTCGTGGCAACGGAAACAACGTTGCGCACGGGGCATCAACAGCCTCACTCCAGCAGAGACGAAGCCAACAAGTAGTCTCGCCCCGCTAATCTTCTGCGCTGCGCCGACAGGACATCGGACCCATACTGGTCCTAGACCGGCCCGGTCCTGTCGGATCTCTCCGACTTTTATATTACCCGCAGCACAGCCGGAAACTCGGTTTATTGCCGCCGTCACGTCCTCAGCAGTGACGGAGTCATCGAGGCCAAACACCCTCAATTCCGCACATTTCACTGGCCTCGACACCTGGACCTCTTCGGGGCTGAGAACCCCACGCAACTTCTCAGCTAGCGCATCCGCCTTCTCAGCAGTGTTGGCGCCAGGCATTCTAGCGCCTAGCATTCTAGCGCCAGTAAACGCAACACAAGGTGCCGGCGGTAAGTGGCGTAAACCGATTTTTTCCAACCCGCGGGAATGCGCGGGAAGGTGCGGGCGGTAAGTGACGAAAACCGATTTTTTCCAACCCGCGGGAATGCGCGGGAAGGTGCCAGCGGTAAGTGGCGAAAACCGATTTTTTCCAACCCGCGGGAATGCGCGGTAAGGTGCCGGCGGTAAGTGGCGAAAACCGATTTTTTCCAACGCGCGGGAATGCGCGGGAAGGTGCTGGCGGTAAGTGGCGTGACAAGCCGTGGTCAAGGCTATGGCCGGCAGCGAGACGTCGTGGGATGCGGTCTCATCCTTCTGCGAGGCAGTGGTGCTAGAGAAGGAGTCGGCGGAACGGGCGAGGGAGGCTTTTGCCGAAGTCGCCATCCGTCGTAAGAGACCGGGTCGCCGGAGGGCGGCACACGATCGCCGCCTTCCGCCCTAATGTGCTAGAGGGCGGTCAGCTTGGGGAAGCTGACCGCCTACCAACCTGGCCCGAGTAGGCGCGCACAGGTTGCTCCCGCGCGCTACTCCGAGCAGGCCGTCGAGGGTGCCCACACACCCTTGACTCCGCGACGTGCCTTGCAGGCTCCCGCCGCCGCGTTTCGCGGAAGACTCACGTCCCCGTGTCTCGCGGCCAGTGGCGGTCGAGGAGGAGCACCGTGAGGTTTTAGTGGGTATTGGGATTGGCCTTCAGCCGGTCCACGAGTCCCACATAACCCGCTCGAGTCCCCACTCGGGCCGGTATCCGTCAAAAGGCCTTGGTGAAAGTTCCTTTAAGGTTTCCCGATCTGCTGGCAACCTTCCTTATCACCGCTAAGCTGTCCACCACCTGATTTTGTAGGTCAGACGCAAGTATGGCTTCGTCCTGCTCTTTCTCGGATGGTAGAGACATGTCCGAGAGCCTGGAGCTAGCCCTGGCCAGTACGGCCGCAGCGCTGTCAGACACCTCCTGTTCTGACTTCAGCGGCAACTCCTTCCTTTCTGCCTCACCGAGACCTTTCCGTCTCCTCATGGCAACCACTTTTGGCGCCGGTCTATCTGGCTCTCCTTCACCAGAAGACCCCGACTGATCGATCGGCTTCCGAGGCCTATTCCGCCTGTCCTTCAGGTATTGTGCCCGTGTCCTTGACTTCTCTGACACCATCGACACAACACCATCGGAACGGGCGAGGGATCGCCCGTTCCGCCGACTCCTTCTCGAGCACCACTGCCTCGCAGAAGGATGAGACCGCATCCCACGACGTCTCGCTGCCGGCCATAGCCTTGACCACGGCCGGCAGGGAAAGGTCGTCCCCTATGACGTCGCGCAAAGCGCGACGTTGAGACGCCCAGGCTGAGCACACCTCCAACGTGTGCTGGGCCGTCTCATCGAGGCAGTCGTCGCAGTGGTGGCAGCGAGCGTCGGGCTCCCTCCCGGCGATCCGACACAAGTAACCCCCGAAGCAGCCATGCCCCGAGAGCACCTGTGTCATGCGGAAGGTTAGGACGCCGTGACGCCGCGCTAACCACTGGCGGAACACTGGACGAACAGCCTCGATCGTCCTCAGGCCGGCAGTTGGTGTTGCCAGCCGAGTTTCCCACAACTCCATTGCGGCTACCCGCACCTCCTCAGTGCGTGCCTGGCTTGCCGGTTCCCCGGACACTAGGCCTATTATTTCTTCATTTGGTTCATATATTTCATTATTTTCCATAATTTTAATTATTATTATTATTTGAGAATCAATAATTAATCAACGAATAATCCTATTTTCATTAAATATACCATCCTCTATTGAATGATATCAAAATTTACCTCCTTCTGAACATTCTTATAATGAACTTCCTATTTTAAGAAATTTCTAATATGGCAGATTATATGTAATGGATTTAAACCCCATTTATAAAGGAATATCCTTTTTTTAGAAATGGCAACCTGATCTAATTTAAATTACCAAAATAGAGCTTCTCCATTAATAGAACAAATTATTTGAAAAAAAAGATTTCAGAAATAATAAATAAAATTATTCCTCACCGTAAACCTTTTGATACTATAATAGTATGTTTTCCTTGGAATGTTCTTTCTCGACAAATATCTCGTCATCATTGAAATATAGTTAATAATACGATAATATATCCAATAAATAATAAGTTTATATTAAAATTATGAAATCATTTTACTAAACCAGTTACTAAGGTTATTACTCCAATAGCTCCTGTTAAGGGTCAAGGTCTATAGTCAACTAAGTGATAGGGATGATTATGATTAGACATTAATTTACTTCTCTAGAATAAAGAGTTCTTAAAATAGAAATTACATAAGATTGAATAATTGCTACGGCAGATTCAAGAATTAATAATAAAATTTGAACAATAATTAAAATAATTAATAAATAATTAAGTATTTTAATACCTGTATTACTTAATAAAGTTAAAAGTAAATGACCTGCAATTATATTAGCTGTTAATCGAACTGCTAAAGTTCCAGGTCGAATAATATTACTAATAGTTTCAATTAGTACTATAAAAGGTATTAAAATAGTTGGTGTTCCCTGAGGAATTATATGAATAAATATATGTTGTGTATTATTTAATCATTATAAATCTTAATCATAATGTTAAAGATAATGAAAGGGATATATTAAAATGACTTGTTCTAGTAAAAATATATGGGAATAAACCTAAAAAAATATTAAATAAAATAAAAAAGAATAATGAAATAAAAATAAAAGTTGATCCATTAATTCTATTTGGTCCTAATAAAGTTTTAAATTCATTATGAAGTTTATTAGAAATAAAATTTCATAATAAATAATGACGATTAGGAAAAAATCAGAAAGATAAAGGAATAAATAATAATCCAATAAATGTTCTAATTCAATTAAATGAGAAATTAAATAAATTTGTTGAAGGATCAAAAATTGAAAAAAGATTATTTATCATTTTCAAAAAAATTTTTTGAAATTATTTTTCTTATTTTTTTTAAAATTAAAATTATTTTTATAATTTAAAATAAAATAATTTATAATTATTAAACTAATAAAAATAGAAATAAAAAATAATAATGAAATTATTCAATTGATAGGTATTATTTGAGGAATGTGGTGTGAGTGGTGATGGTGGTGGTAGTGGTTGTCAACGAGTGGTTATGATTGTTCTATGTAAAACTTCATTTAATTAGCTATTATTTTTGTGCAAAGTTACATTTTGGTATATTGACAAGAACAAACATAAAAAGTATTCGGGTGAATTCGGAATCTCCCTTTTTTGAAGTTGGTTGAAAATGAGAACATCCTCTTTTTTGAGATTGGTTGAAAAGAAATGCAACGATCAGGAATCTCACTTCTGACATCAATTTAAAAAGTTTTTGCTTGTAACTATTACAGTATAATTAATTTTTGACCAACAAAAACAAACTTTCTCAATTTTCTCCGGATTCCATAATCGAAACCTAACCAAACTTTCACCAAATTATCCTTGAAGTGTATCCTTTCAAATAAAAAAAGAATCATCAAAATCGGTTGGCGCGACATTGAGTTATTCGGCTATTAGTCGCGCACATGCATAATGCAAATTTAAGACTTATGTGATTTTCTCATGGATACCATTGTCAGACATGGACAAAAAAAAAATGGAACCATTCGGGAAGCTATACCTTTTAAATAAAAAAAAATATATTAAAATCGGTCCACCCAGTTAAAAGTTATGAGGTAACAAACATAAAAAAAAAAAAAATACAGTCGAATTGATAACCTCCTTTTCTTACAGAAGTCGGTTAAAAAAGGATTATTATTCATTATAAGAATGTTCAGAAGGAGGTAAATTTTGATATCATTCAATAGAGGATGGTATATTTAATGAAAATAGGATTATTCGTTGATTAATTATTGATTCTCAAATAATAATAATAATTAAAATTATGGAAAATAATGAAATATATGAACCAAATGAAGAAATAATAGGCCTAGTGTCCGGGGAACCGGCAAGCCAGGCACGCACTGAGGAGGTGCGGGTAGCCGCAATGGAGTTGTGGGAAACTCGGCTGGCAACACCAACTGCCGGCCTGAGGACGATCGAGGCTGTTCGTCCAGTGTTCCGCCAGTGGTTAGCGCGGCGTCACGGCGTCCTAACCTTCCGCATGACACAGGTGCTCACGGGGCATGGCTGCTTCGGGGGTTACTTGTGTCGGATCGCCGGGAGGGAGCCCGACGCTCGCTGCCACCGCTGCGACGACTGCCTCGATGAGACGGCCCAGCACACGTTGGAGGTGTGCTCAGCCTGGGCGTCTCAACGTCGCGCTTTGCGCGACGTCATAGGGCACGACCTTTCCCTGCCGGCCGTGGTCAAGGCTATGGCCGGCGGTGACGTCGTGGGTTGCGGTCTCATCCTTCTGCGAGGCAGTGGTGCTCGAGAAGGAGTCGGCGGAACGGGCGAGGGAGGCTTTTGCCGAAGTCGCCATCCGCCGTAAGAGACCGGGTCGCCGGAGGGCGGCACACGATCGCCGCCTTCCGCCCTAATGTGCTAGAGGGCGGTCAGCTTGGGGAAGCTGACCGCCTACCAACCTGGCCCGAGTAGGCACGCACAGGTTGCTCCCGCGCGCTACTCTGAGCAGGCCGTCGAGGGTGCCCACACACCCTTGACTCCGCGACGTGCCTTGCAGGCTCCCGCCGCCGCGTTTCGCGGAAGACTCACGTCCCCGTGTCTCGCGGCCAGTGGCGGTCGAGGAGGAGCACCGTGAGGTTTTAGTGGGTATTGGGATAATACTATCCAATTAGCAGAAAATGTTAAATTCTTAGGCATGATTCTCGATAAAAGACTGAACGGAATTGCCCATGCTGAACATAAAAAATAAAAAATGTGAAAACGGCATCAACGCTTTAAGAGCTGTGTCTGGTGTGTTGTGGCGTGCACACCCTTATACTCTCAAACTACTGTACAATGCCATTATCCGTAGTCACATTGACTACGGATTATTTGTTTTAGACCCCTTTAACAAAGTTGCTACTGAAAAACTCAATAGGATCCAATACAAATGCCTACGAATTATTATAGGTGCAATGAAGTCTTCTCCCACCAACGCACTGCAGGTTGAGTGTGTTGATCCTCCTTATCCTATCCGTCGCCAATTCCTGTCTGATCGGTTTGTTGGTAAAATGTTACAGCTGTCATCCCACCCTCTATGGTCCAAGCTATCTGATTTAGCGGACCTCATTCCTCCGGGCAGGCCCCTACCCTACTTGCTCAATAGTTTCCTGAAATTTACCTCTCTTCCTCATCCCTTGTCCTCTTCTCCGTCTAATCCTTAATTCAAAAATTAAAAAAATAAAATTTATATTATAAGATAATAAAATTATTGGTGAAATTTTTTGTCATGTTATTAAAATAAATCTATTAAATCATGATAATCCTTCTATAATATTAGGAAATCAAAAATGAAAAGGAACAGAACCTATTTTTATTAATATTGCAGAATTTATAATAATTGATAATAAATCATTAATAAATATTTTTATAAGAAATAAATTCAATAGGATAGAAAATAAAAAAATAATTGATGCAATAGATTGAGTTAAAAAATATTTTAAGGAAGCTTCTGAATTTAATAGATTATTGGGGGAAGAGATTAAGGGGATAAATCTAAGTAAATTAATTTCTAAGCCAATTCAGCATCCTAATCATGAATTTGATGAAATAGAAATTATAGTTCTGAAAAATAAAATAAATAAGAAAAATATTTTATTGGAATTATTAATTAATAAAATAAAAAATCAGAATAAAATATTCTAAAGATGAATTTAAATTCATTATAAAAAAATTATATTTTAGTGTAAAATGCACAATAATTTTTGAAATTATTAGATATAGTTTAATTCCATAAAATATAATAAAGGTAAAAAATTACATTATTTATCCTATCAGAATAATCCTTTTATCAGGCACTTTATTTTTAAAAAAAAGGGATTTCCTTTATATTTGGGGTATGAACCCAAAAGCTTATTTTAGCTTTTTTTTATTTGTTAAGTAATACTTTTTGCGCCTTACGATAATTTCTTGCATAAGTCCTGCACTTTTAATGGTTGCCTGTAAGAGATCACTTGCAGTGATAAGGCCGCCATTGCACATGTTAATTTAAGTACCTATGTATCCTTCGTTTTCTTTTCTTTTCTATTTTTTTTTTCTGTGTAAATTTTATATATATATATTTTTTTTCAATGCAATAAAGTATTATTATTATTTTTTTTTTTTTAAATTAATTAATTATTATTTAATTAATATTATATTTATAATATAATTTTTTAAATAATTATTAATCGTTTATTATATATTTTAATTTTTAATATGAATATTATAAAAATAGGAGAAAGAAAAATATTAAAAATTTAATAATTAATATTAATATATATATACATTAATTAAATTTATTATTATATATATATATACGTCGGAGTTGGGTGGATTTCCCTCGCACATAGTTGTGAGTGCCCGGTCTACTGTGTGCTTTAGTGGATAATGTTGGCATGAGTAAACACAATTTGTGATATTACGAATTAATTACAACACCGTAATCAATACACAAGAAAGCAGCTACCGCTATCCCAGTAGGTAGATACACAACACGGAACGCGGGACAGTTTCAGTGTCGTCTGCACCGGCCGACTGCCAAACACAAAGTGAGTCGATGTCCGTCGGCCACGCTTCGACTCGCCCCTTCCATACCAATGCATAACACTAACTCTGTCGAGCGCCAATAGATGGCGCTGGCGTTCCGGAACCACATCAATACTACAAATTCCAACACGGCCATCCTGCTAGCACACGTCCTCGTGTGTTGGTTAGCCTAGAAGAAAAAGCTACAACAGTACCTCGTACCGCTCGGCCAACCTACATCAGAACCTTACCAACCAACTTCCAGAACCGTACACTAGAATTGTAATAGACGTACACTAGTAATTACACTAGTAATTGTATACCAGAACCTTATACCTGAACTGTGTACCTGAACTGTATACCTGAACTGTATACCTGAACCTTATACCTGAACCTTATACCTGAACAACTTGACCCTCGACACTAGATCAACTCGACACCAGATCAACTCGACACCAGATCAACTCGACACCAGATCAACTCGACACCAGATCAACTCGACACCAGATCAACTGGACACTACAATTTGACACCAATCTGGATCATAATTGTAACTAACCACTACACACAAATACCACAGCCATGTACCATCGACATCATAACCAAAACTTCACTTTACTTTACTTTACTTCACTTTACTTCAGCAACAAGTTACAACCAAATTAACAGAAACCTCCGAGTAAAGACCTCTAACGCCACAGCTCTCCAGCCGAACAGCAATCAAATTGCTCTCTCACATCTCAATACGCATATCAATCGAGTGGATCGCCCGTGTACGTCACCTCTGCGACAACACGCTACGGTCTCTGCAGACCACGACCTCAGTACGGTCGAAAACCTCTCAATACGCATATCCACCGCGTGGATAGCCCGTGTATGTTACACCTGCGACAACACGCTACGGTCTCTACAGACCACGACCTCCGCCAGAGTTAAACGCACACCGCGCACCCACGGACTACTTGAGTTGCCCCAAGAGATACCGATTTCTACCGGGCTACGACTACGAAATAACTACTGGTACGGTCGAACACATTACGGCCGATAGAACCATTTACTCGAGTCTCTTCAACTACTTAAGCTTGAACACCATCATATCATCAACAACATCATAAATTACACATTGATTTCGTCGGGTACATGACTTGCTGGCATTTTCCTCAACCTATCGTGAGCAAATTTGTACGTTACAAGACGTTTACAATTTACAGAACCAAAACTGACAACCTTAAATGAACCTTTAAATTTTGAATCGAATTTTTACACTTATTAACTTTACAATATTAACAATACGCCAACAGAAAACTTACTTACTTTCGTTTTTGTCATATCAAAACGGGACCTACCATATTCCGCACACTTCGTAATAATGTCTGATGCTACTTAACGAATTTCGTCAATGTCAACGACAGTCTATACCTCACTACTACACATAAATGATATAAATCAATGATACATACCAATGATACACATCAAAGATACACACCACAGATACACACCATTGACACACATTAACGACAAATCAATGACACACACCAATGATACACATCAATGACACATCAATGATAACGGTATCGTTATTTTATGAATTAAAATCTACCGGTTCATCGTACAATTTATCTCGAGTTGTACCCTCCTACAGATTCTTGCCACAACTTATTACCACCGCTAGTCTCAAACGTTGTCGACATGGACTTTAACACACTTCTGACGCGCTTTACCTGCCTGTTAGCACTGGGTAAGCCCGCCGCCGTAAGATGCCAACCTAAGTCTACTAGTGAAAACTACCACCAGTAAAACAATCTTCCCTGGTCAGCTATGATGCGAGTTGGAGCCCCAAACAAAGCCACAAGTCACCTCGTGAACACTCCAAGAGTCAATGCCTGCCGCACGAAACAAAAGAACACACTTCGCGAACGCGTCTGTCAGAATGAAAATGTACTCCTTATCGTTTCACCGCTGAGCCTATTCGCCACGTCTACACGAACCGTATTTCACGGCATCATTACCTTAGGGATTTGATGCAGGCCAGTTTGAACTCTTCCTGAGTGAGATTTCGCGACCCTACAAGTAACGCAGACATCCACAAATCCTCCAGCACACCATGACCGGAAACCAGCAAAAGTCAAAATGCTGTTCAATAGTCCCCTCAGCCTCGAGACGAACAACAGATTCAAAACTGACGGAAATAGGAAGCTAATCCGACGAACTGCTACTACTTAATCACAGTCTCTGGAGGCGATAGAGACCTGACTAGCCTCCACTTCAAAAGGAACACTTCACTAGGTTCAAAGAGAAACCAGCCCTTGTCACAGCTTCCAACACTGCATTAAGTCCTCCCATACTGGACCGCTAAATCGGTTGAGACAATGTCAATGTCAAAATGTCCTCAAAATACACCACCACGCAATCACGAACCAAATCACCCAACACGATCACAATTGTCTTCTGAAAAATCGAAATTGAATTCTTCAGACCAAAAGGCACAGTCAAGAATTCAAACTGCCCTTCAGCTGTTATGAAAGCAGTACTGTCTACAGAATTTTCGTTTACTGTGATCAAATGAAAACCGCTTGCGCTATAGAGTTTCAAAAAATAATTAGCACCCTGAAAACGTGAAGTTTGATCAGTAATTAATGGAAGCGGATAACTGTCAGGGTTGGTATTATTGTTAAGCTCACTATAGTCAATACAGATACGGTCTGAACCGTCATACTTCTTTACTAATAAAGCCGGACTTTCAAAAGGAGGACAGCTCGACCTAATGATATTCACGTGTAAACCTTCCTTTACTCTGTTGCGTATAACGCTACGTTCGTCCGGCGACATCCTATATGGACGCCGCTGTACTGTGCGATTCGAACCAACCCGGTCACTACCACCGGTCACTACCAGTAATATCAGCTGAGATATCAGTCAAAGTCAACTCACTCACACTATCGTTATTCACTGAATTTACATAAAGATTCCCGTCAAACAAAATGTCAGTCAGTTATGTTTACTGTACAACCCTGATTTAAAATCTCGCGACAATAATATCCTAAGAGGGCAATCGTTAATACTACAAAACACAGAATTTGTTCGGTACTGTATACTCGTGTTTGACTAATACCGGTCATAGTAACAACATTACTAAACCGTCGACCACTAAATGTAACAGAAAAACTTTCAACTAACGAGAATTTAGCACCAGAATCGTAAACAAAACAAAACAGTTCACCTTTTGTCTTGTACCCTACCCTTTGGAAATTGGACACTGCATACGTCCACACGCCGCTCCATCCACTCACCGTTCATCACGCGCTGCGCCGTCCCCGCTGCCATCGCTTGGCCCGCCGCCTTCGCTCGTACACCAGATGGCGATATGACCCGGTTTGCCACACTTGAAGCACACTAAAGGCCTCGCTGCCGGCTGCTGCACTGCTTGACTCAACGTTGAAGATACAGGTGTTCGTACCGTCGCATCGATAGGCTTGCTTCTGCATTCCGCTCACTTATGGCCAGCCATTTTTCCACCGCTCAAACACTTCAGTGTTGTAAACGCTATACGTTAAAGCCGCGGGTCAGACTGATGTGATGTGAGAGAGTACAGTAGCCACAGCAACCTCTTCTTTGCCCACATCACAATGGCCAGTGATTTGTGAGGGTAGCATGTCATACTCTCGTACGCTGTTTGAGACAGCCACAAAGATGCTTCACCTTCCAGTGCCTTACTTACAGCAAGCTCGAGTTGACTGCCTCTCGGGGAGTTTGTCAAAAGCGCAAGTCAGCCGTTGCGCACCACGATCTCGCGTCCGTGTCTTCTTTGTCAGGATCATAAGTGGGTAACCACATATACCTCCCTGAATTAGCCTCGGTGTATACAGGGCTTCGAACATAGCACGCCAGTGGTTATCTCCATTGTTCTCTGTGCCAACACCGATCGCACTTCTGATGTCGGAGTTGGGTGGATTTCCCTCGCACATAGTTTTGAGTGCCCGGTCTACTGTGTGCTTTAGTAGATAATGTTGGCATGAGTAAACACAATTTGTGATATTACGAATTAATTACAACACCGTAATCAATACACAAGAAAGCAGCTACCGCTATCCCAGTATACCTACTATCTACCGATACACAACACGGAACGCGGGACAGTTTCAGTGTCGTCTGCACCGGCCGACTGCCAAACACAAAGTGAGTCGATGTCCGTCGGCCACGCTTCGACTCCCCCCTTCTATACCAATGCATAACACTAACTCTGTCGTCACTTACCGCCGGCACCTTCCCGCGCATTCCCGCGGGTTGTATACCACCTTGAAGGCCCCTCGGAGCCCGAACGATCGACACCAGTTTCAACTGAATCCGAGCGGGGAAAACTGAAAGAGGGGCCTTCAAGGTGGTATCCAACCCGCGGGAATGCGCGGGAAGGTGCGGGCGATAAGTGGCGAAAAACGATTTTTTCACTTTTCCCCGCTCGGATTCAGTTTAAACTGGTGTGGATCGTTCGGGATCCGAGGGGCCTTCAAGGTGGTATACAACCCGCGGGAATGCGCGGGAAAGTGCGGGCGGTAAGTGGCGAAAACCGATTTTTTCAGTTTTCCCCGCTCGGATTCAGTTGAAACTGGTGTCGATCGTTCGGGCTCCGAGGGGCCTTCAAGGTGGTATACAACCCGCGGGAATGCGCGGGAAGGTGCGGGCGGTAAGTGGCGAAAACCGATTTTTTCAGTTTTCTTCGCTCGGATTCAGTTGAAACTGGTGTCGATCGTTGGATCGTTGGTGTCGCTGCGGAGGGGTCAGTTGGTGATGGCCAGAACGTAGGAGTGTGGAAGGAGCCGAGAGTGGTTCTGACCAGATTGGACGTTGATGACGGAATGTCGACTGTCGGTAGTGTCAGGTCGAGACGAGGGTCCGGATCATCATATGGACGGTTGTGGGGAGCGTTGGAGTCAAAGGACTCAGATACTGAAAGTTTTGTGTCGATGGTGTCGGAGAAGTCAAGGACACGGGCACAATACCTGAAGGACAGGCGGAAGAGGCCTCGGAAGACGATCGATCAGTCGGGGTCTTCTGGTGAAGGAGAGCCAGATAGACCGGCGCCAAAAGTGGTTGCCATGAGGAGACGGAAAGGTCTCGGTGAGGCAGAAAGGAAGGAGTTGCCGCTGAGGTCAGAACAGGAGGTGTCTGACAGCGCTGCGGCCGTACTGGCCAGGGCTAGCTCCAGGCTCTCGGACATGTCTCTACCATCCGAGAAAGAGCAGGACGAAGCCATACTTGCGTCTGACCTACAAAATCAGGTGGTGGACAGCCTAGCGGTGATAAGGAAGGTTGCCAGCAGATCGGGCAACCTTAAAGGAACTTTCACCAAGGCCTTTTGACGGATACCGGCCCGAGTGGGGACTCGAGCGGGTTATGTGGGACTCGTGGACCGGCTAAAGGCCAATCCCAATACCCACTAAAACCTCACGATGCTCCTCCTCAACCACCACTGGCCGCGAGACGCGGGGACTATAATCGTCCACGAAACGCGGCGGCGGGAGCCTGCTAGGCACGTCGCGGAGTCAAGGGTGTGTGGGCACCCTCGACGGCCTGCTCGGAGTAGCGCGCGGGAGCAACCTGCGCGCGCCTACTCGGGCCAGGTTGGTAGGCGGCCAGCTTCCCCAAGCTGACCGCCCTCTGGCACATTAGGGCGGAAGGCGGCGATCGTGTGCCGCCCTCCGGCGACCCGGTCTCTTACGGCGGATGGCGACTTCGGCAAAAGCCTCCCTCGTCCGTTCCGCCGACTCCTTCTCGAGCACCACTGCCTCGCAGAAGGATGAGACCGCATCCCACGACGTCTCGCTGCCGGCCATAGCCTTGACCACGGCCGGCAGGGAAAGGTCGTCCCCTATGACGTCGCGCAAAGCGCGACGTTGAGACGCCCAGGCTGAGCACACCTCCAACGTGTGCTCGGCCGTCTCGTCGAGGCAGTCGTCGCAGTGGTGGCAGCGAGCGTCGGGCTCCCTCCCGGCGATCCGACACAGGTAACCCCCGAAGCAGCCATGCCCCGTGAGCACCTGTGTCGTGCGGAAGGTTAGGACGCCGTGACGCCGCGCTAACCACTGGCGGAACACTGGACGAACAGCCTCGATCTTCCTCAGGCCGGCAGATGGATTTGCCAGCCGAGTTTCCCACATTTCAACCGCGGCTACCCGCGCCTCCTCAGTGCGTGCTTGGCTTGCCGGTTCCCCGGACGCTAGGCCTCGACGCCGGCAATAGACCGACGCCAGAGAAAGAGCATCCAGGTCCCACGGTATGACTCCAGCCAGCACGCACGCCACTTCACCGGAGATGGTCCGGTACCCCCGTATCGCCCGGATGGCCATCACCCTCTGCGCACGTCGCAGCAGAGTGATGTTGTGCCGGTCGGATCGGACCACTCCGGTGTACAGCCGACGGCTAGAGGCGCTCGGCCCATCCACATTGGGCAAAAGGCGCGCCAGTGCCGCCGCTGTCTTCAACAGTTTCGGGGCCAAAGATGTAAAGCGGCCCCGAAAACTCCACCGACCATCCAGAACAAGTCCGAGGTACTTCATGCTCCGGGCAACGTCAATTTTGACGCCACCGACGACGATGTGGGCATCTGCCGGTGGGCCCTTTCGAGGAGCATGGAAGTAGATTGCCTCGGACTTGTTGAGGGAGACTTCCAAGCCCAGCCGCTTTATGCGGCCGACTACCTCCGCAACTCCAGCAGTCGCGAGGACTGCCGCCTCTCGATAGGTCCACTGCTGCGCCAAGACCAGCGTGTCATCGGCGTAACAGAGGACCTTTATCCCCCTCAGGGTGCCGCCCCGCAGCACCCAGTCGTATCCGATGTTCCAGAGGATCGGACCCAGCACCGATCCTTGTGGAGCACCGGCCGACACAACGAACTCCTTCCAACCTCCTCCAGGAGCTGGAAAGGTCACAGACCTACCGGACAGGTAAGCCCCGATGACGCGGCGCAGGTATGGAGGCACACGATAGTATAACAGTGCCTCCTTTATGCAGGGCCATGGCAGGGAGTTGAAGGCGTTGGCGATGTCTAAAGACACCGTCAAGACTCCATTGCCTCGGGCCACCGCATCCTGCGCATAGGACTTTACCTCCAGTATGGCATCCACCGTCGATCGCCCCCTACGGAAGCCATACTGGTGGTCCGAGAGGTCCGGACCTGTCCCCTCCAAATGGTGTTGTAGCCTCCTGGCTACAACACGCTCAAGGAGCTTGGCGATCTCGCTCAAGAGCACGATGGGCCTGTAGGCGGAGGCTGAATCCGCCGGGCGACCCTCCTTCTTGATGAGGACTAACCTGCCTGTCTTCCACCGCTGTGGAATTATGGCTTGAGCCAGACAGGCAGTGAATAGTCCTCGCACTCTGGGCCCTAAGGTGTTGAGGGCCAGAGTTAGCGCCCGGCCGGGAATGCCATCCAAGCCCGGGGCGGTGCTCTTGAGCCGAGATCGGCGTACAGCTTCTTCGAGCTCCTCCTCCTCCACCGGTGGTGTGACGCTGTCCTCGTCGTCCTCCTCTTCCTCCTCACGCGCTGCAGGGCGGGCCATACTGGGTGGTGCAAAACTGGCCCGCTGCGGGAATAGCGACGACAGAACCCCTCGGAGTACGTCCGGTTGGAGTGTCTGCGTCAGTCACGCACATCCGTCGTTGCGAAGCCCCACACGCTGGACTTCGCGTTGAGATCGCCGGCCACCAACATCTCCGCCGGACGAAATCGCTCTACCATTTCCCCCAATCGTATAAGGAACTCTTCAAAATCCGCGAGAGTTCGATTGGGGGAAAAGTAGACCCCTACGACAACTAGGTTGCCGACAAGTGCGGCGACGCATCCCACACCTCTCTCTACACGTGAGAAAGGCGGGGAGCCCGCGGCGACCTGGGTGATAATAGTCACCACCCCGGTGTTGTCGGCTACACAGTTGTCTCTGTCGGGAACGCTGTAGGGCTCCGAAACAACCGCCACCTGGATAGACCACTGCGCCAGGCTTTGGACCAATAAGTCCTGGGCCCTAGCACAGTGGTTAATGTTCGCATGCAACATACGGAGAGCCATTATTGGTCTTCCATGTGTTGCACCTCCTCAGGCCCAGCTGGGATATTAGACCTGGCCGATGTTGCCGGCACTCGTCTGCGCTTTCCACCGTTATTGGTGCTAGCCTTTCCACAGGCAGCATTCCCCAACATGTGATTAGCGGGCCTTTGCGCCGCCTCACACACCGGACAATGAGGCTCTGCCGAACACGATCTCTGCTGATGCCCGGTCTGGCCACACTGGAAACACTGTTTGCTGCGGTCCACCTGGCTACTGCACTTCGCAGCCATGTGGCCCACTTCGTGGCAACGGAAACAACGTTGCGCACGGGGCATCAACAGCCTCACTCCAGCAGAGACGAAGCCAACAAGTAGTCTCGCCCCGCTAATCTTCTGCGCTGCGCCGACAGGACATCGGACCCATACTGGTCCTAGACCGGCCCGGTCCTGTCGGATCTCTCCGACTTTTATATTACCCGCAGCACAGCCGGAAACTCGGCTTATTGCCGCCGTCACGTCCTCAGCAGTGACGGAGTCATCGAGGCCAAACACCCTCAATTCCGCACATTTCACTGGCCTCGACACCTGGACCTCTTCGGGGCTGAGAACCCCACGCAACTTCTCAGCTAGCGCATCCGCCTTCTCAGCAGTGTTGGCGCCAGGCATTCTAGCGCCTAGCATTCTAGCGCCAGTAGACGCAACACGGAATCTCAGGTCCTCTATACCCAGGTCTTCCAACTTTATACTTTCCTTGACCCGGATAAGGACATCGCTATACGACATCTTGTCGGCGACGGCTGGCTGCAACTTAATCGTCACAACTTGCGATCTAGGACGACGCAACTTTGGCTCCTTTTGCGCTTTAGCCTTTTGCGCTTTCGGCTTAGGAGCTGGCTTTCTCTTCTTGGCCCCCTTCCGGGCTACTACAGTCCAGCCCTCAGACATATCAGCCGGAGCGGGTGGCAGAGGTCGAGGCTCAGTAGATGCGGTCTTCACCGGGCCTTTCTTCTTCTTGGCCTTTTTAGACCTTTGCTCCTTTGGTGCCGGATTAGCCGGCGCCATCAAAGTGGATGCGACAGGGTCCACTTGCGCCTGCTTTGGGCTATCCACCTTGCGCTTGTCCGCCGCTAGCGGAGGTCGCAGATTTCTCTCCGGTGGTAGCCGATCTTTAAAGGCTTCCAGCCTGGTGGAGACCATAGTGCCCACTATGTCCTCCACAGCAATAGACTCCGTGGGAGTGGGTCGCAAGTCCGATGCTCTAGACCGCTCCAACTCCGCTCTCAAAAGGGCAAACTCCTTCCGCAACTCCACCAAC